>NC_054507.1:27755068-27767568 GCF_017639515.1 Carcharodon carcharias | reverse complement strand
TGTGTCATATGCAGCGACAGTTGCTGCATAAGTCTGAGTTGGTGTTGACGGTGTGTTGTTTGATGTGACAGGCGCTGTATTAGTGTGAGTTGGTGTTGTATGAAGTGACAGGTGCTGTATAAGTGTGAGTTGGTGTTGTATGATGTGACAGGTGCTGTATAAGTGTGAGTTGGTGTTGTATGATGTGACAGGTGCTGTATTAGTGTGAGTTGGTGTTGTATGATGTGACAGGTGCTGTATTAGTGTGAGTTAGTGTTGTATGATGTGACAGGCGCTGTATTAGTGTGAGTTGGTGTTGTATGATGTGACAGGTGCTGTATTAGTGTGAGTTGGTGTTGTATGATGTGACAGGCGCTATATTAGTGTGATTTGGTGTTGTATGATGTGAAAGGCGCTGTATAGTGAGAGTTGGTGTTGTATGATGTGACAGGCGCTGTATTAGTGTGAGTTGGTGTTGGCGGTGTGTTGTATGTTGTGACAGGCGCTGTATTAGTGTGAGTTGGTGTTGACGGTGTGTTGTATGATGTGACAGGTGCTGTATTAGTGTGAGTTGCTGTTGTATGATGTGACAGGCGCTGTATAAACGTGAGTTAGTGTTGGCGGTGTGTTGATTGTGAGAGTTTACTATTGCTTCCGGTATAATGTGGATCCTGTCTGAACATGTAAATGCTTATTCCTGGAGCAGGTGAATCAGAATTTTAAACATTGCCTGTTAATTGAATTTTTATCCGTGTGTTTGAGGCAGTGCTGGTTTTCCACTTGACACGCTGTCTACTCTCAGTGTACGTGTAAACATACAAATCGTCCCCTCGAGCCTGCTCCGCCATTCATTGAGATTGCGGCTGACCTGACTGTAACCTCAACCCCGCGTTCCCGTCCACCAGAATCCAGGGAATCTTGGAAAATTAAAACCCATCTATCGTCTATCTCAGTCGCCGCTTCTCTTTTAAGACCCTGGGATGAAGTCCATCAGGACCAGGGAACTTAACAAGCTTTTAGTTCGATTACGTGCCTCCATCCCCTTCCCTGGGGATTGTAGTTGTTTCAATTCATCCCTCCCTCCCTTCCACCCATCGCCTGATTCACAATTACCTCTGGAATGCTCTTTGTGTCCTGTACAGTGAAGACGGATGCAAAATATCTATTCACTTCAGAGGTAGAAAGAGGGATGAGGCCCTGCAAGCAGAATTTAGGGAGCTAGGAAGCAGATTTAAAAAATGAGGACCTCCAAGGTAGTCATCTCTGGATTGCTTCTGGTGCCACGTGCCAGTGAGTATAGAAATAGGTTAGTCCAGATGAATGCGTGGCTGGAGAGATGGTGCAGGAGGGAGGGCTGTAGATTCCTGGGACATTGGGACCGTTTCTGGGGGGCGGTGGGAGCTGTACAAGGAGGACGGGTTGCACCTGAACCGGAATGGGACCAACATCCTTGCGGGGAGGTTTGCTAGTGCTGTTGGGGAGGGTTTAAACTAACTTGGCAGGGGGATGGGATCCTGAGAGGAGGTTCGGCAGGGGGAGATGCACAGCCAAAATTAGAGGAGCGAGCAAATGTGTCTGGAAGGCATAGAAATTATAGGCCGGTTAAGGCACAAGGGAGTTTGGCAAGGTTGGATGGTATTTATTTTAATGGAAGGAGTCTGACGAATAAGGCAGATGAGTTGAGGGCACAAATTAACACATGGAAGTGTGATGTCTTTGCTGTCACAGAGACATGGTTGAGAGAGGGGCAGGATTGGCAGCTCAAATATTCCAGGATATAGGTTCTTCAGGTGAGACGGGGAAGGAGGTAAAAGAGGAGGGGGTATCGCAATATTGATCAAGGAATCAATTACAGCTGTGAGGAGGGATGACATCTTAGAAGGCTCCTCAAATGAAGCCATATGGGTAGAACTTAAAAAAGAGAAAAGGAGCAATCACATTGCTGGGAGTGTACTACAGGCCTCCAAACAGTCAGAGAAATAGAAGAGCAGATATGCAGGCAAATTTCAGAGAAATGTGAAAATAATAGGGTAGTAAGAATGGGGGATTTCAACTTCCCCAACATTAACAGGGTTAGTCATAGTGTGATAGGTTTAGAGGGAGCGGAATTCTTAAAATGCATCCAGGAGAGCTTTTTAAGCCAGTATGTAGAAGGTCCTACAAGAGAGGGGGCGGTCCTGGACTTAATTTTAGGGAATAAAGCCGGGCAAGTGGTAGAGATATCAGTGGGGGAGCATTTTGCAGATAGTGATCATAACTCTGTCAGATTCAAGGTTGTTATGGAAAAGGGCATGTATAGGCCAGAAATCAGAAATCTAAATTGTGGGAAGGCTGATTTTAATAAGATCAGATATGATTTGGCCAGAGTGGACTGGGAGCAGCTAATTTTAGGTAAATCTGCATCAGAGCAGCGGGATTCATTCAAGAAGGAAATAGGGAGAGTACAAGGCCAACATATCCCAGTAAAGAGAAAGGGTAGGACCAACAAATCCTGGGAACCCTGGATGTCGTGGGATAGACAGGATTGGATGAAGAGAAAAAGGGAGGCTTATGGCAGATACTGAGGGCTCAAAACTGTGGAAGCCCCAGAGGAGTATAGAACGTGTAAGGGCGAACTTAAAAAGGAAATTAGGAGAGTAAAAAGGAGGCATGAAAAAACATTGGCAGGTAAAATAAAGGAAAATCCAAAGTTATTTTACAAGTACATTAAGAGCAAGTGGATAGATAACTAGGGAAAGAGTAGGGCTCGTTAAGGACCATAGTGGTAATTTGTGTGTGGAGCTGGAAGACGTAGGTAGAGTTCTAAATGAATACTTTGTGTTGGTGTTCACAAGTGAGAGGGACGGCGTGGGTATGGAAATCAGGCAGAAGGACTGTGATATAATTAAAGACATTAGAATAGAACGGGAGGAGGTACTAAATGGTCTGGCAGGCTTAAAAGTAGGTAAATCCCCAGGCCAGGATGAAATGTATCCCAGGCTGTTGAGTGAGGCAAGGGAGGAGATAGAAGGGGCGCTGGCAATAATTTTCAATACCTCTCTGGCCACAGGAGAGGTGCCAGAGGACTGGAGGACAGCCAGTGTGGTACTGTTATTCAAGAAGGTAGGAAGGGATAAACCAGGGAACTACAGGCCAGTCAGTCTAACCTCAGTGGTGGGGAAACTATTGGAAGCAATTCTGAGGGACAGAATGAATCTACACTTGGAGAGGCAGGGATTAATCAAGGACAGTCAGCATGGTTTTGTTAAGAGGAGGTCATGTCTGACCAATTTAATAGAATTTTTCGAAGAGGTGACCAGGTGTGTAGATGAGGGCAATTTGACGTCAGCAAGGCTTTTGATAAGGTCCCTCATGGGAGACTGATGATGAAGGTAAAAGTCCATGGGATCCAAGGCAATTTGGATCCAGAATTGGCTGAGTGGCAGGAAGCAGAGAGTGATGGTGAGGGGTGTTTTTGTGACTGGATGTTTGTGTCCAGTGGGGTTCCACAGGGATTGAGGGTGGGTCCCTTGCTGTTTGTGGTATATATAAACAATTTAGACTTGAGTATAGGAGGGTTGATCAGTAAGTTCGCGGATGACACGAAAATTGATGGGTGGTAAATAGTGAGGAGGATAGCCTTAGATTACAGGAGGATATAGACGGGCTGATCAGTGGCAAATGGAATTTAATCCGGATAAGCGTGAGGTGATGCACTTGGGCAGGACAAACAAGACATGGGAATACATGATGAACGGTAGGACCCTGGGAAGTACCGAGGGTCAGAGGGACCTTGGTGTGCATGTCCATCGGTCCCTTAAGGTAGAGGGACAGGTAGATAAGGTGGTTAAGAAGGCATATGGGATACTTGCCTTTATTAACTGAGGTATGGACTATAAGTGCGTGGAGGTTATGCTGGAACTGTATGAAACACTGGTTAGGCCACAGCTAGAGTATTGCGTGCGGTTCTGGAATCCGCATTATAGGAAGGGTGTGATTGCACTAGAGAGAGTGCAGAGGAGATTTACCAGGATGTTGTCTGGCCTGGAGAGTTTTAGTTATGAGGAGAGATTGGATATACTGGGGTTATTTTCCCTGGAGCAGAGGAGATTGAGGGGGGACATGATTGAGGTGTATAAAATTATGAGGGGCATAGATAGGGTAGACAGGAAGGAACTTTTCCGCTTGGTGGAGGGATCAATAACCAGGGGGCATAGATATAAGTTAAGGAGGCAGGAGGTTTAGAGGGGATGTGAGGAAGAGTTTTTTCACCCAGAGGGTGGTGGGAATCTGGAACTCACTGCCTGAAAGGGTGGTAGAGGCAGAAACCCTCATAACATTTCAGAAGTATTTGGATGTGCACTTGCAGTGCCTTGGCAGACAATGCTTTGGGTCTGGTGCTGGAAAATGGGATTAGAATAATTAGGTACTTGTTTGACTGGCGCAGACTCGATGGGCCAAAGGGCCTTTTTCTGTGCTGTAGACCTTTATGACGCTATCTGCCATGTCCTTATTTTCCATTATCTGTTCCCCATTTTCACTCTGTGGAGGACCAACGCTCCCATTACTCACTCTTCCCCTTTTTGAAAACCTGCAAGAACTCTTACTATTTGCAAGTTTCTAATTTCTCCCTCCTTATTCATCTTCTAGTCATTCTTTCCTGCTCTTTATATTTTGTCCAATCTTCTGTCTTTGCAGAATTATATGGGTTTTCTTTCAATTTGATACTATCTTTAAGTTTAAAACACTAGTCTTAGACCCACTTCTCTCTCCCTCAAACTGTGTAAAATTCAACTATATTAGGATCACTGCTACCTGTAAGGTCATCATTAAATCATGTTTCGTTGCACTTTAGCAGACCTAGTAAATCCAGCTTCCCACTTCAAAACATCGACACTATTCGCCTCGACCACTCCCTGTGGGAGCGAGTTCCACATTCTTCCCACTCCCTGTGGCCTGCTCTCTGGTTGGTGCCAAAACGTGCTGCTCAAAGAAACTGTTCCGCAAACACTCTATGAACTCATCGTCTGGGTTACCTTTGTCCAATCTATATGAAGATTGAAATCCACTCATGAAATCATTGTACCTTCGCACCAGCCCCCATTGTTTCTTCCTGTATAGCGAGTCCTACAGTATGGTTACTGTTAGGGGGCCTGTAAACCACTCCAAAGAATCTGCACCTTCATCTCCAGAACTAAGGCCATCTCTCTCTATTGTACCGATGCCAGCCTTATTAATAGAGCTACCCCTCCACCTTTCCTGGCTTCCGAAATGTCATCTGTTTTGTTCCGAATGCAATGTAAATGTAGATAGAGAGCCTTTGGTTTTGCCCTTTTACTTTTTTTTGTCACCTCCAGGCTTATCTGCTGGTGCACCCTTAGGTATGTACTCCCTGCCCCTTCCTGCCACCCCCTGATTATCATTTCAGTTATTGCTACCCCTTGCTCCCTTGGCTTGTCTCCCCTATTTAACACAAGCTTGATCCCTTGCCCCCACTCTTTAGGTTAATGCCCTCTCTACGGCCCCAGTTATATGAGTCGCCAGAACGCTGGTCCCCACACGGCGATCAGGTCCCAATGGTACAGATCCCACTTTGCCTAGTCCTGGTGCCTAGTGCCCCATGACCTATTTCTCCCACCCCAGTCTTTGGAGCCATGCATTTAACTCTCCAATCTGATTCACCCTCGGGTGGTAATCCAGGGATTGTTACTTTTGAGGTCCTGCTTTTTAGTTTAGGCCCTCAGCTGCTCATACTCCCTCAACAGAACTTCTCTCCTACTTCTACCCAAGTCGTTGGTGTGCAAATGGACCACGACTGCTGGATCCTGCCCCCCTCCCACTGCTAGTAGGAACCTGGCATTTGGTTTCCACGGGTGATTGAGTTGACAATCAGAGAGGTTGTGTTAAACTTATATCAAACCTTGGTTAGACCATACTCGGAGCACTGTGCACAGTTCCAGTCTCCGTATCCCTGGGTTAGACCACACTTGGAGCACTGTGCAAAGTTCCGGTCTCCGTATCCCTGGGTTAGACCACACTTGGAGCACTGTGTACAGATCCGGTCTCCGTATCCCTGGGTTAGACCACACTCGGGGCACTGTGCACAGTTCCAGTCTCCGTACCTGGGTTAGACCACACTTGGGGCACTGTGCACAGTTCCAGTCTCCGTATCCCTGGGTTAGACCACACTAGGAGCACTGTGCACAGTTCCGGTCTCCGTATCCCTGGGTTAGACCACACTTGGAGCACTGTGCAAAGTTCCGGTCTCTGTATCCCTGGGTTAGACCACACTAGGAGCACTGTGCACAGTTCCGGTCTCCGTATCCCTGGGTTAGACCACACTTGGAGCACTGTGCACAGTTCCAGTCTCCGTATCCCTGGGTTAGACCACACTTGGAGCACTGTGCAAAGTTCCGGTCTCTGTATCCCTGGGTTAGACCCACACTTGGAGCACTGTGTACAGATCCGGTCTCCGTATCCCTGGGTTAGACCACACTCGGGGCACTGTGCACAGTTCCAGTCTCCGAATCCCTGGGTTAGACCACACTTGGGGCACTGTGCACAGTTCCGGTCTCCGTATCCCTGGGTTAGACCACACTTGGAGCACTGTGCAAAGTTCCGGTCTCTGTATCCCTGGGTTAGACCCACACTTGGAGCACTATGTACGGATCCAGTCTCCGTATCCCTGGGTTAGACCACACTCGGGGCACTGTGCACAGTTCCAGTCTCTGTATCCCTGGGTTAGACCACACATGAGGTAGACATAGAGATGATGCTTCCACTTGTGGGGGGTCAGGGGGAGAGAGACCAGAACCAGGGGGCCATCAATATAAGACAGTCACTAAAAAATCCAATTGGGGCATACAGGAGAAACTTCTTTACCCAGGGAGCGGGGAAAATGTGGGACTCGCTCCCATGGGGAGTGGTTGAGGCGAATAGCGTTGATGAATTGAAGGGGGGGGTGAAGCTGGATAAACACTCGAGGGGGAAAGGAATAGGAGGATATGGTGATGGGGGTGGGGAGATGATGTGGGGGCAGGAGGAGGCTCGTGTGGAGCAGGGACACTGGCACGGAGCAGAGGGGCCGAATGGCCTGCTTCTGCGCTAGGAACAGGAGGCCGTTCAGCCCCTCGATCCTGTTCCACCCCATCCAACGAGACCACGGCTGATCTGTGACCTAACTCCATCTACCCAACCTTCACCCCGTATCCCTTTGACTAACAAAAATCGCTCAACCTCAGGTTTAAAACAAATCGATCCGGCATCGATTGCCGTTTGCGGGAGAGAGTTCCAAACTTCTCCCACCCTTTTGCGTGTCGAAGTGTTTCCTAATTTCACTCTGGAAAAGTCTGGCTCGAATTTTCAGACCTTGTCCTAGACTCCCCAACCAGGGGGAATAGTTTCTCTCTATTGACCCCTCTTCGATCCCCTTAATATCTCATAAACTTTGATTGAATCACCCCCCTTAACCTTCTAAATTCCAGAGAATACACCCCCACCCAGTTTGTGTTTAATCTCTCCTTGTAGCTTAACCCTTGGGAGTCCAACCATCACTCTGGTAATTCTACACTGCGCTCCCTCCGACGCCAACATCTCCTTCCTCGGGTGTGGGGCCCGGAACTGTCCAGGTTCGGAACCTGGGCTTGGTCCACGTGAAAGTTGAATTGAAGCCTCGTTTGAGTTTCTTTTGAATATCCTTACGCGGGAACGTGGGCGTCGCTGGCTGGGCTGGCTTTTGTGGCCCGTCCCAAATTGCCCCCCTCGGACTGAGCATCTCTCTCGGCCATGGAGTCACGTGTTAGGGCCAGACCAGGGTCAGGGAGGCAGATTTTCCCCCCTCCCCTAAAGGGGACGTTAGCGAACCAGACGGGTCTCCAGGACAATCGATGATCGTCGTCGCGGTCACCCTGACTGAGAGACCGGCTTTCGATTCCGGGTTTTATTCATCGAATTTAAATTCCCCTGGTGGGACTTGGACCTGCGTCCCCCCCCCCCCCCCCCCCCCCACCCACCCACCCACCGGAGCGTTTGCCTGGGCCTCTGGATCGCTAGCCCAGCATCGTGACTGCCGCACCTCTGTCTCCCGCTTGGAGAATAGAGAAAACAGGGGGAGATTAAAAAAACATTTTGTTCTGTTCTGCTGAAGTCTTCAGCTCCGTCAACATATGGTGCAGTTTTTCAGCAGAGGATGATGTGGCAGGAATTACAGGCAGTGGTTTGTCAGAATCTGGATCTTTTTAGTCCTGCGCTCAGGTTTGTCACCTCAGTTTGAGCAGTCCAGTGGTAACAGTGCAGCAGATAATACAGCCCCGCAGCACGTTCTGCTCATCGTGCCTGTGCTGGCCCTTTGAAAGACCTCTCCAATTAGCCCCCCCCCCGCCCCCCCGAACCCCCACATTCTCTTCCCAAGTACAGGACGGTGTATTGTTCGTTGGATCTGTGTTGTAACCGGGGCCTGCCCTGCCCCTGCTTGCTTTATTGAAAAGTGATTACCCTTGCTGTGTTTGCTCAGCTCTCTTTGGAAGGGAGCGGGTGTGTGTACTCTATTAGGCAATGTGGCCTGTTTGATTGATTGCATACACACCATCTACAAGGCACAAGTCAGGAGTGTGATGGGACATTCCCCACTTGCCTGGATGAGTGCGGCTCCCACAACACTCGAGAAGCTCGACACCGTCCAGGACAAAGCAGCCCCGCTCGATGGGGCACCCCATCCAAAAAACATTCACTCCCTCCCCCACCACCACCGACGCACAGGGGCAGCAGTGTGTGTACCATCTACAAGATGCACTGCAGCAACTCGCCAAGGCTCCTTCGACAGCGCCGCCCAAACTCACCACCTCTACCATCTAGAAGGACAAGGGCAGCAGACACATGGGGAACACCACCACCTGCAAGTTCCCCTCCCGAGCCACTCACCATCCCGACTTGGGAATATATCGGCCGTTCCTTCACTGTCGCCGGGTCAAAATCCTGGAACTCCCTCCCTAACAGCGCCGTGGGTGTACCTACACCACACGGACAAAATCCTGGGACTCCCTCCCTAACAGCGCTGTGGGTGTACCTACACCACACACGGGGACAAAATCCTGGAACTCCCTCCCTAACAGCACCGTGGGTGTACCTACACCACACGGACAAAATCCTGGAACTCCCTCCCGAACAGCGCCGTGGGTGTACCTATACCACACGGACAAAATCCTGGAACTCCCTCCCTAACAGCGCCGTGGGTGTACCTACACCACACGGGACAAAATCCTGGAACTCCCTCCCTAACAGCGCCGTGGGTGTACCTACACCACACGGGGACTGCAGCGGTTCAAGAAGGCGGCTCACCACCACCCCCACCTTCTCAAGGGGCAATTAGAGATGGGCAATAAACGCTGGGCCCAGCACCCCAGCGATACCTACATCCCCTGCCAAAGAATTGAAGGAGAAAGCAGGAGCGGGAGTGTGTTGCAAGACCCCTGGAGCACGCTCTGCTATTCGGTAAGACCCCGGCTGCCCCACTGCCCTCTGGTTCTGCCCTCTTCCCCAACCCTCCCCCCCTCCCCCCACCCCACCCCACCCCACCCCACCCATCTCCACAAGTGGCAACAGCTTACTTATGCCTGCCCTGTTGGGGTTTGACACAGGGCGGGTACCGCTGTGTCTCTGGGGGTGGGGGGGGGTGTTGGGGAGGGAACGGGATGTGTACCGGGGCCATGTTGTGGGCTGCCACTGATTATTGACGCACTCCTGTAGTCTCTCCACACCCCCCACCCACCCATTGCCCTAATGTTTAATGCAAAACATCCATGAAACCTTTCTTCCCAGTGTTGTGGGAGGCTGTATCAGCTACAGTGAAGGAGGAAGGCGTTTGTATTCTGCTCCTTTTTTAAATTTCCCCTCCTTCCAACAGATGTGGGGGTCGCTGGGCTGGGCCCAGCATTTATTACCCGTCCCTAATTGCCCCCTTGAGAAGGTGGGGGGGGGGGGGGGGGGGGGGAGCCACCTTCTTGAACCGCTGCAGTCCCCGTGTGGTGTAGGTACACCCACGGCGCTGTTAGGGAGGGAGTTCCAGGATTTTGTCCGTGTGGTGTAGGTACACCCACGGCGCTGTTAGCGAGGGAGTTCCAGGATTTTGTCCGTGTGGTGTAGGTACACCCACAGCGCTGTTAGGGAGGGAGTTCCAGGATTTTGTCCGTGTGGTGTAGGTACACCCACGGCGCTGTTAGGGAGGGAGTCCCAGGATTTTGTCCGTGTGGTGTAGGTACACCCACAGCGCTGTTAGGGAGGGAGTTCCAGGATTTTGTCCCCGTGTGTGGTGTAGGTACACCCACGGCGCTGTTAGGGAGGGAGTTCCAGGATTTTGTCCCCGTGTGTGGTGTAGGTACACCCACGGTGCTGTTAGGGAGGGAGTTCCAGGATTTTGTCCCCGTGTGTGGTGTAGGTACACCCACGGCGCTGTTAGGGAGGGAGTTCCAGGATTTTGTCCCCGTGTGGTGTAGGTACACCCACAGCGCTGTTAGGGAGGGAGTCCCAGGATTTTGTCCGTGTGGTGTAGGTACACCCACGGCGCTGTTAGGGAGGGAGTTCCAGGATTTTGTCCCCGTGTGGTGTAGGTACACCCACAGCGCTGTTAGGGAGGGAGTTCCATGATTTTGTCCGTGTGGTGTAGGTACACCCACGGCGCTGTTAGGGAGGGAGTTCCAGGATTTTGTCCGTGTGGTGTAGGTACAACCACGGCGCTGTTAGGGAGGGAGTTCCAGGATTTTGTCCGTGTGGTGTAGGTACAACCACGGCGCTGTTAGGGAGGGAGTTCCAGGATTTTGTCCGTGTGGTGTAGGTACACCCACGGTGCTGTTAGGGAGGGAGTTCCAGGATTTTGTCCCGTGTGGTGTAGGTACACCCACGGTGCTGTTAGGGAGGGAGTTCCAGGATTTTGTCCCGTGTGGTGTAGGTACACCCACAGCGCTGTTAGGGAGGGAGTTCCAGGATTTTGTCCGTGTGGTGTAGGTACACCCACGGTGCTGTTAGGGAGGGAGTTCCAGGATTTTGTCCCGTGTGGTGTAGGTACACCCACGGTGCTGTTAGGGAGGGAGTTCCAGGATTTTGTCCCGTGTGGTGTAGGTACACCCACGGCGCTGTTAGGGAGGGAGTTCCAGGATTTTGTCCCGTGTGGTGTAGGTACACCCACAGCGCTGTTAGGGAGGGATTTCCAGGATTTTGACCCGGCGACAGTGAAGGAACGGCCGATATCTTCCCAAGTCGGGATGGTGAGTGGCTCGGGAGGGGCAGCTTGCAGGTGGTGGTGTTCCCCGTGTGTCTGCTGCCCTCGTCCTTCTAGACGGCAGAGGTCGTGGGTTTTGGGAGGTGGTGCCAGCGGATCCAGGGCGAGTTGATGAGCCAGAGGCTGTGCCTGGCAGCTCCCTAACTGGGTCGGTGGCCTAGATTTAAGCGCGGGGACAAAGGCTGTGACTGTGAAGCTGTGTTAGTTCACTTGCGAGTCTCTTTTTTTGCTGAAAGGTTTGTGTGGGTCTCTCTGCTTTCTCAAAGGGACCCATTGATGCCAGCGCAGGGACCCTGCCAGGGTCTTTCACTCTTGACAGTTTTGGGGGGGGGGGGGAAAAAATCAATGAATCTCTTCTTTGGCTGGTGTTGCTCAGTGTGAACCTGCGTTTTTTAAAAAAAAGACTTAGCAGAATTTTTGTTTATTCCAGTACACAAATAATGCCTTATTCTGGCCTTTTTATTTTGCTTTTTATATATATATATATATATATATATATATATATATATGTATATAAAAAAGGTGCTTGCTTTTAACATGTGAGGTCTCTGAATGGTTTGGCAGCTCTGTGAGGGCTAGTGTCACCAACTCTGAATGCTCTGCAAACGCTGTTGGAATTTAAAGGGATTGAACGATGGCCGGGGTGTTTTTTTTTGTTTGCCTGCCCTCGCTAGCCTGTGATTATTTCTTTTCCCCCCCCTTCTCCCAAGCCTGCTCAGAGTTTAGGAAACCTCCTGTTAAATCTCCCAAACCACCCCCCCCACCCCCCCACCGCCTTAACCTTCTCTGCTCTGAGGAGAACAATCCCAGCTTGTCCATTCCCTCCACAGGAACTCATCTCCCCCCGATATCGTTCTGGTAAACTTATCCCTGAAGTCTTCACACCCTTCGTAAATTGAAGTGTCCAATGTCCGGGAGAGTGTGTACGCGCGCGAGAGTGTGTGAACCTTTGTGTGTGCCTGCCTGTATCTGTGAAGCAGTGTGGGCACTGGAAAAGCCCAACAGGTTGGGCTGGGCAGCATCTGCGGAGAGAGAAAGCTAAGCTAGTGCCTCAGGCTGGTGGCTTGATGTCGGAATTGGGGAAAGTCACAGATTAAGGGGCCGAAGGGCAGAGGGTGGAAGAAGAACGAAAGAGAAAGGTCTGGTGCTAAGAGTGGACGATGAGAAATGACGGTTTTGGGCAGAGATGACAGGAGTAGTAAATGGGACAAGTGCTCAAAAGGTGTGGCCAGTGTTCATCAGGTTGAAGTCAAAATTAAGACACAGAGCC
>NC_054507.1:27705068-27750068 GCF_017639515.1 Carcharodon carcharias | reverse complement strand
CCTCCACCACCACCACCGACGCACAGGGGCAGCAGTGTGTGTACCATCTACAAGATGCACTGCAGCAACTCGCCAAGGGCTCCTTCGACAGCGCCGCCCAAACCCACCACCTCTACCATCTAGAAGGACGAGGGCAGCAGACACATGGGGAACACCACCACCTGCAAGTTCCCCCTCCCGAGCCACTCACCATCCCAACTTGGGAATATATTGGCCGTTCCTTCACTGTCGCCGGGTCAAAATCCTGGAACTCCGTCCCTAACAGCACCGTGGGTGTACCTACACCACACGGGACAAAATCCTGGAACTCCCTCCCTAACAGCGCCGTGGGTGTACCTACACCACACGGGGACAAAATCCTGGAACTCCCTCCCTAACAGCGCCGTGGGTGTACCTACACCACACGGACAAAATCCTGGAACTCCCTCCCTAATAGCGCCGTGGGTGTACCTACACCACATGGGACAAAATCCTGGAACTCCCTCCCTAACAGCGCCGTGGGTGTACCTACACCACACGGACAAAATCCTGGAACTCCCTCCCTACACCACACACGGGGACTGCAGCGGTTCAGGAAGGCGGCTCACCCCTTACCTTCTCAAGGGGGCAATTAGGGATGGGTAATAAACGCTGGGCCCAGCCCAGCGAGGCCCACATCCTGTGAATGAATAAAAACAAAAGCTTCACATGGGAGTTGCCATTTTCACGACTTCAGTTCATTGGAGAGCAGATCATTTCGGCTGCATTTAAACAGATGCAAGTGCGATGAAAGATCGTGGTTTTAAAACAATTTTTAAAAAAGTCACTGAAGCTATGAGTGTTAGGCGTAACATGTGTGCAGAGTTTCTAGTTAACCGCTTTGGCCTCTTTTAAGCTGTAATACGTGTGCTCTCTTTCCGGACATGGGTCTGATCAGTGCAGTCCAGTTTTTTTTTGTGTTACGTTCGTTCACGGGGATGTGGACATCCAGTGTTGAGGCACTAATCACTCGGAAGGAAGAGGGAGAGGTAGTGGTAACGTCACTGGACTAGTAACCCAGAGGGCCCAGGCTACTCTGGTTCAAACCCCACCACGGCAGCTGGTGGAACTTGAACTCAGTTAATAAAAATCCGGGACAGAAAGCCAGTTTCAGTTGCGGTCACCCTGACATCGATTGTCGTCAAAAAGCCGTCTCGTTCACTGACGTCCCCTCTAGGGAGGGAAATCTGCCGTCCTTACCCCGGCCTCGCCCTACACGTGACTCCAGGCCCCCCCCCCCCACCACACACACACACACACACATGGCAAGGTGGTTGACTGTTCCGAAAAGGAAGAGTTAGGGATGGGCACAAAATGTCGGCTTAAGTGCGACTCCTGCATCCCGTGAAAGAGTCAATAAATTTAAAGGGAAACTGCCAACCTTTAACTCCCTCGAGGAGGAGGAGGGAGGGCTGAATTGTCTCCTCTTGTTCCTGTGTAACAGGCTGGAGGAGGAGGGAGGGCTGAATGGCCTCCTCCTGTTCCTGTGTAACAGGCTCAAGGAGGAGGAGGGGGCTGAATGGCCTCCTCCTGTTCCTGTGTAACAGGCTCGAGGAGGGAGGAAGGGCTGAATGGCCTCCTCCTGTTCCTGTGTAACAGGCTCGAGGCGGGAGGAGAGGGGCTGAATGGCCTCCTCCTGTTCTTGTGTAACAGGCTCGAGGAGCAGGGGGCTGAATGGCCTCCTCCAGTTCCTGTGTAACAGGCTCGAGGAGGAGAGGGCTGAATGGCCTCCTCCTGTTCCCGTGAGGCTCAGTGAAGAGCACCCGGACAGTAGGAACACGGTTGATGAACTGCGCACCCCTCTCGTGCTCTTGTCTGCCCCTCGGTTTGACTGTGGCACGCATCCTGTGCCTGTGACTCAAGAGATTGATGTGACTGTCTGCCTGTGTACCGAGTAGTCGAAATGTCAGAGAGAGAGACACAAGCAATCCTGCGCCTGCACGGCACCCCACCACCCCCCCCCGCAAAAACCCCCCAGCTGTATGACTGCGACCATATGTGTAAATTGGCAGGAGCTGGGGAGCGAGTTCGAGTTGTTGGTTACAACACTGCACATCTGCTGTGAGCATTAAACTCCCACTCTCTCTCTCTCTCTCCCTGCGACTGCCAGAATTGCCTGCTCCAAGACCCATGGCCAGCGTTCTGGAGAAAAATATGTTTCCTGCGATGTGTTTGATCTCTCTCTCTCTCTCTCTCTCTCTGGTTCCAATACGAGCAGGACACCTCCCAACTACGCAGTAACAGAGAGGAGGCCATTCAGCCCCTCCTTGAGCCTGTTTTACAGGAACAGGAGGAGGCCATTCAGCCCCTCCTCCTCCTCGAGCCTGTTACACAGGAACAGGAGGAGACCATTCAGCCCCTCCTCGAGCCTGTTACACAGGAACAGGAGGAGACCATTCAGCCCCTCCTCGAGCCTGTTACACAGGAACAGGAGGAGGCCATTCAGCCCCTCCTCGAGCCTATTACACAGGAACAGGAGGAGGCCATTCAGCCCCTCCTCGAGCCTGTTACCCAGGAACAGGAGGAGGCCATTCAGCCCTCCTCTTCCAGCCTGTGACACAGGAACAGGAGGAGGCCATTCAGCCCCTCTACTTGAGCCTGTTCCGTCATTCAGTGGGACCAAGGTTGATCTGTATTTCAACTCCATTAATCCACCTTTTGCTTCATAGTCCCTAATTCCCCCTTACCCAGTAAAAGTCTATTGATTTTCAGAACTGAAACTTCAGATTTATGTGCGGGGATGGTGGGGGAGGTGAGAGTTCCAGGTTCCCGCTTCCCTCTGTGTGAGGAAGCGCTTCCTGACATCAGCCCTGAACGGCCTGGCTCCCAGTTTTCAGGTTCTGCACCCCTTCCAGCTCTTCCCCAACCAACAAAGGAAAAGGTTTCTCTCTGTCGCCCCTCTGTAGCCTGTGTGTCCGCTCGGCCCTGCCCCGCCAGCCTCTCCCTGCACCGCCTGTCCCCAGCCACAGCCTTGCCCCTGTCTACTCCCATGCCTGCCCCTCTTGAATTGGTTCCAAGTGTATATTCTGTTTGAAGAGCCTGGGAAATGTTAGCAGGAGGCCATTCAGCCCCTCGAGCCTGCTCCAACCCACTCCACCACCCCCCCCCCCCCCCACCCATCCAATATGATCGACTCCACTCTACCCGCCCTATCCCTCGATTCCCTCGTTACCCGAAAACCTATCGCTCTCTGAGTCCCGGATATACTCGTCAACGGGGCATCCACTGGGGTAGAGAATGTGTTATCTCCGAAAGCATGAACGAGGGACCCATGCTTTCCAGTGATGCTTCCTTTTAAAGTCACAAGTCCGTCTGCCCCTAACTGCCGTCTACAAGGACAGACGCTGCAATTCAGCTCCTTCCTGACCGCTTGCTCAAAATAGACCGTCCCGGTCACTTCCCTGGTTCCCCTCAACATGCAGATCACTTTCATCTTGGAAGGTGCTGTCGAAACCTCTCACTGTAGGTGTTTCTGCTTCACACAAGTCTCCTTGCACTCCCCCCCGCCCCCCCCCACCCCGCCCAACTTCATCTCACCCCCATCTCCATATCCTTCTATTCCTTTTTCCCTCGTGTGTTTATCCAGCTTATCCCCCCCACCATACATCAACGTTATTCACCTCAACCACACCCCGAGGGAGCGAGTCCCACCTTCTCCCCCGCTCCCCGTGGGAGCGAGTCCCACCTTCTCCCCCGTTCGCCCCGCAGGAGCGAGTCCCACCTTCTCCCCTGCTCCCCGCGGGAGCGAGTCCCACCTTCTCCCCACTCTCTGGGTAAAGAAGTTTCTCCTGAATTCCCCCGATTGGGTTTATTTGTGATCGTCCCCTGGTTCTGGTCTCTCTTTCACCCCCCCACCAGTGAAAATATCTTCTCTACGTTGACCCTATCGTAGTTTTAAAGACCTTGATCAGGTCACCCCCTCAGCCTTCTCTTTTCTAGAATAGAGGCCCAGCCTGTTCAGTCCTTCCTGATAGTTATAAACCTCTTAGTTCTGGATGCAGCCTACACTGCACCTTCCCCAGTGTCTCTGTACACTTGTTGTAATATGGAGAACAGAACTCTGCATGGTGCTCCGTGAGGTCTAACCAAGGTATATGCAGAGCATAGAGAGTGAGGGTTGTAGGAGCTGGAGGAGGTTACAGAGATAGGGAGGGGATGTAGGGGGCTGGAGGAGGTTACAGAGATAGGGAGGGGTGTAGGGGGCTGGAGGAGGTTACAGATAGGGAGGGTTGTAGGGGCTGGAGGAGGTTACAGAGATAGGGAGGGGTGTCGGGGCTGGAGGAGGTTACAGAGATAGGGAGGGGTGTCGAGGCTGGAGGAGGTTACAGAGATAGGGAGGGGTGTAGGGGCTGGAGGAGGTGACAGAGATAGGGAGGGTTGTAGGGGGCTGGAGGAGGTTACAGAGATAGGGAGGGTTGTAGGGGCTGGAGGAGGTTACAGAGATAGGGAGGGCTGGAGGAGGTTACAGAGATAGGGAGGGTTGTAGGGGCTGGAGGAGGTTACAGAGATAAGGAGGGTTGTAGGGGCTGGAGGGGGTTACAGAGATAGGGAGAGTTGTAGGGGCTGGTGGAGGTTACAGAGATAGGGAGGGCTGGAGGAGGTTACAGAGATAGGGAGGGGTGTAGGGGGCTGGAGGAGGTTACAGATAGGGAGGGGTGTCGGGGCTGGAGGAGGTTACAGAGATAGGGAGGGGTGTCGGGGCTGGAGGAGGTTACAGAGATAGGGAGGGGTGTCGAGGCTGGAGGAGGTTACAGAGATAGGGAGGGGTGTAGGGGCTGGAGGAAGTGACAGAGATAGGGAGGGTTGTAGGGGGCTGGAGGAGGTTACAGAGATAGGGAGGGTTGTAGGGGCTGGAGGAGGTTACAGAGATAGGGAGGGCTGGAGGAGGTTACAGAGATAGGGAGGGCTGGAGGAGGTTACAGAGATAGGGAGGGTTGTAGGGGCTGGAGGGGGTTACAGAGATGGGGAGGGTTGTAGGGGCTGGAGGAGGTTACAGAGATAAGGAGGGTTGTAGGGGCTGGAGGGGGTTACAGAGATGGGGTGGGTTGTAGGGTCTGGAGGAGGTTACAGAGATAGGGAGGGTTGTAGGGGCTGGAGGAGGTTACAGAGATAGGGAGGGTTGTAGAGGCTGGAGGAGGTTACAGAGATAGGGAGGGGTGTAGGGGCTGGAGGAGGTTACAGAGATAGGGAGAGGTGTAGGGGCTGGAGGAGGTTACAGAGATAGGGGTGTAGGGGCTGGAGGAGGTTACAGAGATAGGGAGGGGTGTAGGGGACTGGAGTGGGTTACAAAGATAGGGAGGGTTGCAGAGATGGGGAGGGCAACGAGGCCATGGAAGGTTTTGAACTCGCGGGCGAGAATTTTGACATCCAGGACTGCTCTACCTGTTGCGTTCTTACTCTGCGGTGTAGCACACGGGGCCTGTCAGCTCCCTGAGATTTCACAACCCTTGGGGGACATGTTGATGCTGCTGCTGCTGCATTGCAAAATTAAGAGCTGACACTCTGCAAACATTTACATGGAACCAAATATAGTTTTGCAGCAGCGTTTGGTTAATGTGTTCTCTCTGTGTGTGTGTGTGTTTGTGTTTGTGTGTGTGTTTCTGTGTGTGTTTCTGTGTGTGTTTCTGTGTGTGTGTTTCTGTGTGTGTGTTTCTGTGTGTGTGTTTCTGTGTGTGTGTTTCTGTGTGTGTGTTTCTGTGTGTGTGTTTCTGTGTGTGTGTTTCTGTGTCTGTGTGTCTGTGTGTCTGTGTGTCTGTGTGTGTGTTTCTGTGTGTCTGTGCGTGTGTTTCTGTGTTTGTTTCTGTGTTTGTTTCTGTTTGTTTGTGTGTGTGTGTGTGTTTGTGTGTGTGTGTGTTTGTGTGTGTGTGTGTTTGTGTGTGTGTGTGTTTCTGTGTGTGTGTGTTTCTGTGTGTGTGTGTTTCTGTGTGTGTGTGTTTCTGTGTGTGTGTGTTTCTGTGTGTGTGTGTTTCTGTGTGTGTGTGTGTGTGTTTCTGTGTGTGTTTCTGTGTGTGTTTCTGTGTGTGTGTGTGTGTGTGTTTCTGTGTGTGTTTCTGTGTGTGTTTCTGTGTGTGTTTCTGTGTGTGTTTCTGTGTGTGTTTCTGTGTGTGTTTGTGTGTGTGTGTCTCTGTGTGTGTCTCTGTGTGTGTCTCTGTGTGTGTCTCTGTGTGTGTCTCTGTGTGTTTCTGTGTGTGTTTCTGTGTGTCTTTGCGTGTGTGTGTGTTTCTGTGTGTTTCTGTGTGTTTCTGTGTGTTTCTGTGTGTTTCTGTGTGTTTCTGTGTGTTTGTGTGTGTTTGTGTGTGTTTGTGTGTGTTTCTGTGTGTTTCTGTGTGTTTCTGTGTGTTTCTGTGTGTTTCTGTGTGTTTCTGTGTGTTTCTGTGTGTTTCTGTGTGTTTGTGTGTGTTTCTGTGTGTGTGTGTGTCTTTGCGTGTGTGTGTGTGTGTTTGTGTGTGTGTTTCTGTGTGTGTGTGTGTGTGTGTGTGTGTGTGTGTTTCTGTGTGTGTTTCTGTGTGTGTTTCTGTGTGTGTGTGTGTGTATGCGCGTGTGTATGCGCGTGTGGCGTAGGGAAACAGTTCTAGGAACTTAGGAAAGATGATCCAGATGCCCGACACTGTGGGGTGTGGGTTCGTGGGGGAGGAGGGTGGGGCAGGGGGGTAGGTGGGGGAAAGTTGGATGTTTAACAAGGCGGCGGAGTTGGGGGGGTGGATGAAACGTGTTGTCGGTTGGTGGGGGGGAGGGGGAGGCGGTGGCTGCTGGGGAACAGTGTGCAAGTTGAAGGTTTCGATTGGAGGTCTGTGTTATCGTGCAGGACAGGCAATACGAGCATACTGACCAGGGGCAGGAGTAGGCCATTCGGCCCCTCAAGCCTGCCCCGCCGTTCAGTCGGAACTCGTGGCTGGTCTGACCGTAACCTCAATCCCACATTCCCGTTTCCCCCCGATAACCCATCACCCCCCTCCCCCCCCCTTGTCAATCAGGAATCCATCCACCTCGGCCTTAAAAACATTCAGAGACTCTGCTCCCACCGCCTTTCGAGGAAGAGAGTTCCAGAGACTCACCCACCCCCTCGGAGAGAGAAAACATTTCTCCTCGTCTCTGTCCTAAATGCACAACCCCCTTACTTTTAACCAGTGACCCCCTCGTTCTACATTCTCTCCACATCCACCCTGTCGAGACCCCCCTCAGGATCTTATAGGTTTCGATCGAGTCGCCTCTCCACTCTTCTAAACTCCAGCGGATACAAGCCCAGCCTGTCCGACCTTTCCTGATGAGACAACCCCGCCCGTTCCAGGCGTTAGTCTGGTTAAACCTTCTCTGAACGGCTTCCAACGCATTTACACCCTCCCTTAAATAAGGAGACCAGCGGTGATCGGAATGTGCCATCTAATACTGATCGAGTCGCCTCGCACTCTTCCAAACTCCAGCGGATATAAGCCTAGTCTGTCCGACCTTCCCTCATAAGACAACCCGCCTGTTCCCGTGGTGTAAACTTTCTCTGAACTGCTGACACATTCACACCTTTCTTCAAATGAGACCCGTAGCGTGCACAGTACTCCAGTTAAGTTAAAGGCCGGGATGGCAAACTTTTGTCTTGTCCGCTGATGAACCATTAATCAGCACCTTTTTAAAGTTGGTGAAACATCCCCCCAAGTGGCTTCCCAGGGGACATATTTACACACCAGTCCATGTTTGACACGGAGGAGATGTTAAGGACAGGTGACCAGGCGGTGAGCTTTTTAAACAGAGGAATCGGGGAGGGTGGGGTGGAGAGATTCAGGGAGGGAAGCAGGGTCAGTGCAATCTTTTCTCTCTCTCTCTCTCTCTCTCTCTCTCTCTCTCTCTCTCGGGTTCCGATTTGAGGTGCTTTTTTGATTATTTTTTTAGTTTGTTCCAGGGCTCCATTATTCGCCACCCCCGACTGCTTTATCGACGCAGTCACCTAGTAACATTAGCTCATGTTGTTTGTGTTGAATTCTTTCGCAGGGTTTCCTTCCTTAGATTGATGAGTGAGTGAGAAAGCCAGGAGGAGGAAGAACTCCATAATGTAGAGCAGACCAGCCAGTGTCAGACTCAAGTATTAATCAGATCAGAATGGTAGGCTAACCATGAATCAGTGCTGAATGAGTTTGCCAAGTGATGCCTTTTATTATCTGCAGAGTCTCTGTAGTACTATTATTATTATTAATAAACCCCCCATGAAGGATTCCAGCCCCACGGCAAGCGTGGTTTCGTAAGATGAAACGAATAAGCACGGCTCCTGACGTTTTAGCGTTGGGGTCCGATCAACCCGGGGGCTGTTCCCCTCTGAGTGAAGGGAGATCGAGAGGGGATCGGATAGAGGTGGGTGGGGGTGGGGGTGGAACACACAGATTTGAGGTTCTGGACATTGGGGTGATGTTGGGGATGGGGGTGGGGGTGGAACACACAGATTTGAGGTTCTGGACATTGGGGTGTTGTTGGGTGTGGGGGTGGAACACACAGATTTGAGGTTCTGGACATTGGGGTGTTGTTGGGGGTGGGGGTGGAACACACAGATTTGAGGTTCTGGACATTGGGGTGTTGGGGGTGGGGGTGGGTGGAACACAGATTTGAGGTTCTGGACATTGGGGTGTTGTTGGGGGTGGGGGTGGGTGGAACACACAGATTTGAGGTTCTGGACATTGGGGTGTTGTTGGGGGTGGGGGTGGGGGTGGAACACACAGATTTGAGGTTCTGGACATTGAGGTGTTGTTGGGGGTGGGGGTGGAACACAGATTTGAGCTTCTGGACTTTGGGGTGTTGGTGGGGTTGGGGGTGAGGGTGGAACACACAGATTTGAGGTTGTGGACATTGGGGTGTTGTTGGGTGTGGGGGTGGGGGTGGAACACACAGATTTGAGGTTCTGGACATTGGGGTGTTGTTGGGGGTGGGGGTGGGGGTGGAACACACAGATTTGAGGTTCTGGATATTGGGGTGTTGGTGGGGGTGGGTGGAACACACAGATTTGAGGTTCTGGACATTGGGGTGTTGTTTGGGGTGGGGTGTGTGGAACACAGATTTGAGCTTCTGGACTTTGGGGTGTTGGTGGGGTTGGGGGTGAGGGTGGAACACACAGATTTGAGGTTCTGGACATTGGTGGGGGGGGTGGGGGTGGAACACACAGATTTGAGGTTCTGGACATTGGGGTGAGGGTGGGGGTGGAACACACAGATTTGAGGTTCTGGACATTGGGGTGTTGGGGGTGAGGGTGGAACACACAGATTTGAGGTTCTGGACATTGGGGTGTTGTTGGGGGTGGGGGTGGGTGGAACACACAGATTTGAGCTGGACATTGGGGTGTTGTTGGGTGTGGGGGTGGAACACACAGATTTGAGGTTGTGGACATTGGAGTGTTGTTGGGTGTGGGGGTGGGGGTGGAACACACAGATTTGAGGTTCTGGACATTGGGGTGTTGTGGGGGTGGAACACACAGATTTGAGGTTGTGGACATTGGGGTGTTGTTGGGGGTGGGGGTGGGTGGAACACACAGATTTGAGGTTGTGGACATTGGGGTGTTGTTGGGGGTGGGGGTGGGTGGAACACACAGATTTGAGGTTGTGGACATTGGGGTGTTGTTGGGGGTGGGGGTGGGTGGAACACACAGATTTGAGGTTGTGGACATTGGGGTGTTGTTGGGGGTGGGGGTGGAACACACAGATTTGAGGTTCTGGACATTGGGGTGTTGTGGGGGTGGAACACACAGATTTGAGGTTCTGGACATTGGGGTGTTGTTGGGGGTGGGGGTGGGTGGAACACACAGATTTGAGGTTGTGGACATTGGGGTGTTGTTGGGGGTGGGGGTGGGGGTGGAACACACAGATTTGAGGTTCTGGATATTGGGGTGTTGTTGGGGGTGGGGGTGGGTGGAACACACAGATTTGAGGTTCTGGACATTGGGGTGTTGTTGGGGGTGCGGTGTGTGGAACACAGATTTGAGGTTCTGGACATTGGGGTGTGGGTGGGGGTGGAACACATAGATTTGAGGTTCTGGACATTGGGGTGTTGGGGGTGGGGTTGGGGGTGGAACACACAGATTTGAGGTTGTGGACACTGGGGTGTTGTTGGGGGCGGTGAGTGTGGGGGTGAGGAGGAACCTTATTCCCGCAGCGTGCGGTGACGACTTGGAACTCTCACCACCCCACCCTCACCCCCCCTCCTCCTCCTCCTCCAGGGCCGCCTGGACCCCGACCTGCTTCGGGATCAGCGGTTCACACTGTGCTGAGCGGCGCCGAGAGGGACCTGGCGCAGTTGGGTGGTGGGGGGTGGAGGGGGGCCATTAAGTTGTCTCTTGCCGCCTTCTCATTGCGCGTCCTGTTCCCTGCTTTGATCCTCGCCTGCCTTAATGATTATAATTACCAATGTGGAGCCGCTTCTGTTGCCAAACGTGTCTGAAATCTTTGTACACAGAGGCCGATGATAGCGTACACTTGAACCTTTCTGCTGTGTCTTATTTTCTTGTCTGGCCTGCCCGGGGTGTGGAGGTGGGGGAGAGTGGGGAAGGGGAGGGTGGATGGACGAAACCTGCCCGGCGTCTGCCTAATTGTTGCCTGCTTTCTGTCTCCTTATTTCCACCACCCCCACCAGGGCAGAAAACATGTAGCCCCAAACAGTTTGTGTGCAAGGATCAGCTAACGTGTATATCCAAAGGCTGGCGTTGTGACGGAGAGCGAGACTGTCCCGATGGCTCGGACGAGACAGCGGATGTCTGTAAGTATGACGGCAGGAAGCAGCGCTCGGGGGGGACAGACGCTAAAGATTCCGGTGGTTGTAGGAAGTTTCGGCATCAGGCAAGGCAGTTCAACTATTCCATTTCGAGAGGACTGCTGGAGAGGTTCACCCGCATGTGTAGACCTTAGACAGCTGTGTCTCAGTCAGCTCTTGAGCTCGCCTCTTTAACAGTAGCTGCTGCATTGGAGTTCTGACACTCAGGCACAAATATCCAGGCCAGCGCTGTGGGAGGGTCAGCGCCGCACTGTGGGAGGGTCAGCGCTGAGGGAGAGCCGCGCTGTCGGAGGGTCAGCGCTGAGGGAGCGCCGTGCTGTGGGAGGGTCAGCGCTGAGGGAGTGCAGCGCTGTGGGAGGGTCAGCGCTGAGGGAGCGCAGCACTGTTGGAGGGTCAGCGCTGAGGGAGCACCGCACTGTCGGAGGGTCAGTGCTGAGGGAGCGTCGCACTGTTGGAGGGTCAGTGCTGAGGGAGCGTCGCACTGTCGGAGGGTCAGTGCTGAGGGAGCGCTGCACTGTCGGAGGGTCAGCGCTGAGGGAGTGCTGCATTGTTGGAGGGTCAGCGCTGAGGGAGTGCCGGGCTGTCGGAGGGTCAGCGCCGAGGGAGCGCCGCACTATCGGTAGTGACGCCTTTCGGGTGATACGTTAAACCAGAGGGAGACGGGGGAGAATGTGGGACTTGCTCCCGCGGGGAGAATGTGGGACTCGCTCCTGCGGGGAGCGGGGAGAATGTGGGACTCGCTCCCGCGGGGAGCGGGGAGAATGTGGGACTCGCTCCCGCGGGGAGAATGTGGGACTCGCTCCCGCGGGGAGAATGTGGGACTCGCTCCCGCGGGGAGAATGTGGGACTCGCTCCCGCGGGGAGAATGTGGGACTCGCTCCCGCGGGGAGAATGTGGGACTCGCTCCCGCGGGGAGAATGTGGGACTCGCTCCCGCGGGGAGAATGTGGGACTCGCTCCCGCGGGGAGAATGTGGGACTCGCTCCCGCGGGGAGAATGTGGGACTCGCTCCCGCGGGGAGCGGGGAGAATGTGGGACTCGCTCCCGCGGGGAGAACGTGGGACTCGCTCCCGCGGGGAGAATGTGGGACTGGCTCCCGCGGGGAGAATGTGGGACTGGCTCCCGCGGGGAGAATGTGGGACTCGCTCCCGCGGCGAGAATGTGGGACTCGCTCCCGCGGGGAGAATGTGGGACTCGCTCCCGCGGGGAGAATGTGGGACTCGCTCCCGCGGGGAGCGGGGAGAATGTGGGACTCGCTCCCGCGGGGAGCGGGGACAATGTGGGACTCGCTCCCGCGGGGAGAATGTGGGACTCGCTCCCGCGGGGAGAATGTGGGACTCGCTCCCGCGGGGAGCGGGGAAAAGGTGGGACTCGCTCCCATAGTGGGTGGTCGAGGTGAATAGCGTCGATGGATTGAAGTGGGGGAAGCTGGATAAACACACGAGGGGGAAAGGGATAGAAGGATATAGTGATGAAGTGAAGTCAGTGAGGGGAGCAGGAGCAGGCTCATGTGCAGAGATTGAGCAGACTAGGCCTGTATCCTCTCGAGTTTATAATGATAGGCGACCTCACTGAAACATACCAAAATCTTAGGGAGCTCCACTGGGTTGTTTTTTTTAATTCATTCATGGGATGTGGGTGTGGCTGAGCCCAGCATTTATTGCCCATCCCTAATTGCCCCTTGTGAAGGTGGGGCACCCACGGTGCTGTTAGACAGGGAGTTCCAGGATTTTGTCCGTGTGGTGTAGGTACACCCACGGCGCTGTTAGGGAGGGAGTTCCAGGATTTTGTCCCCGTGTGGTGTAGGTACACCCACGGCGCTGTTAGGGAGGGAGTTCCAGGATTTTGTCCGTGTGGTGTAGGTACACCCACGGCGCTGTTAGGGAGGGAGTTCCAGGATTTTGTCCGTGTGGTGTAGGTACACCCACGGCGCTGTTAGGGAGGGAGTTCCAGGATTTTGTCAGTGTGGTGTAGGTACACCCACGGCGCTGTTAGGGAGGGAGTTCCAGGATTTTGTCCATGTGGTGTAGGTACACCCACAGCGCTGTTAGGGAGGGAGTGCCAGGATTTTGTCCCGTGTGTGGTGTATGTACACCCACGGCGCTGTTAGGGAGGTAGTTCCAGGATTTTGTCCCCGTGTGGTGTAGGTACACCCGCGGCGCTGTTAGGGAGGGAGTTCCAGGATTTTGTCCGTGTGGTGTAGGTACACCCACAGCGCTGTTAGGGAGGGAGTTCCAGGATTTTGTCCGTGTGGTGTAGGTACACCCACAGCACTGTTAGGGAGGGAGTTCCAGGATTTTGTCCGTGTGGTGTAGGTACACCCACAGCACTGTTAGGGAGGGAGTTCCAGGATTTTGTCCGTGTGGTGTAGGTACACCCACGGCACTGTTAGGGAGGGAGTTCCAGGATTTTGTCCCGCGTGGTGTAGGTACACCCACGGCGCTGTTAGGGAGGGAGTTCCAGGATTTTGACCCGGCGACAGTGAAGGAACGGCTGATATATTCCCAAGTCGGGATGGTGAGTGGCTGGGAGGGGGAACTTGCAGGTGGTGGTGTTCCCCATGTGTCTGCTGCCCTCGTCCTTCTAGATGGTAGAGGTGGTGGGTTTGGGTGGTGCTGTCGAAGGAGCCCTTGGTGAGTTCCAAGGTATATGAAGGAAGGGTGTTTCCCCTGGCTTTGTAGGGTGGGGGGGGGTGGTGGGGGGGTGGTTGGGGGTGGGGTGGTGGGGGGAGGTAGTCTATAACCAGGGGGGACACAGCCTCAGGAGAAGGGGCTGGCCATTTTGGACTGAGATGAGGAGAATTTAGAGGGCTTGTGAATCTTCGGCACCGCCAGGGGAACGTAGACGCTCAACCGTTGAACATGTTCAAGATTGAGATCACTAGATTCCTTAACCCTAAGAAGTAGGAGCAGAAGCAGGCCATTCAGCCCATCAAGTGTGTTCCGCCATTCAATGAGATCAGGGCTGATCCGATAATCCTCAACGCCACTCTCCTGCCTATTCCCCCATAGCCCTTGATTCAACATAATGGATTCTATTAGCTGAGGTATTAAAGATGTCCTGGGGTCTGGGGGGTGGGGTCTGGGGGGGTGGGGTGGGGGGTGGGGGTGGTGTGAATGGTCCCACTCCTCCGGTTCCTGCGTCAGGGCTAGCCCAGAGGGAGTGGGCCGAGCGTGTGAGCGTGTGTGAGGTGTGTGTGAGGTGTGTGTGAGTGTGTGTGTGAGTGTGTGTGTGAGTGTGTGTGTGAGAGTGTGTGTGTGAGAGTGTGTGTGTGAGAGTGTGTGTGTGAGAGTGTGTGAGTGTGTGAGTGTGAGAGTGTGTGTGTGAGAGCGTGTGTGTGTGTGAGAGCGTGTGTGTGTGTGAGAGTGTGTGAGTGTGTGTGTGTGTGTGTGCGCGCACGCGCGCGGTGGGACCCTGTGCCATTGAATGTTTGCGCCCTGACGAGAGCTGATTGCTGGTTAATCCTGCTCATTGGAAGGAGATCGGGCTTCTTAAGCGCCGTGTAATCCCCAAAAGCGGCCGGGGGGCTTGTACAAACGCTCCCCTTGTAATGTGGCAGAGTGGCGGCCGCTGTGCTCTCCATGTGCCTGAAGGTTTCCAGGATCTGGGCTGTAAGTGCTGCTCCGGGGCTTTGAGAGGGTGATTAGGAGCGGATTAGGAAAGGGATCTGCGGTCGGAGACGGTGGATATGCTGATTACCCAGGCCCCTCATGTTCTTTTGTGCCGTGTCGGGTAACCGGTGGGTGGCCTGCCTTTATGTAATTAAACACCTCGCCCTCCGCACTGTCAGCGGACAAGACCGAAGACAGGCGGTTCACAATCCGCTCCTCCGTTCCCGATCACCCCCTCCCTCTTTTGCAAAACGCAACAGCATTAGGAGCAGGAGGAGGCCATTCAGCCCCTCGAGCCTGCTCCTCCCTCCCATTCCCACCCCCACCCAACTTCACTAAGATCAGGGCTGATCTGATGCTACCCCCTCCCTCCCACCTTCACTAAGATCAAGGCTGATCTGATTGTGGCCTCGACACTCCACTTTCCCTCCGTCCCCATAACCCTCGACCCCCCCCCCTCGTCGATCAGAAACCCGTCTCACTCGGCCTCGGGTATATTCACTGACCCGGCCTCCGCTGCTCTCTGTGGGGGGTGGGGGGGCGGGTCAGAATTCCACAGACTGACCACCCTCTGAGGGAGGAAATTCCTCCTCGTCTCCGTCTTCAATGGGAGACCCCTTATTCTGAAACTGTGCCTCCCTCCTCCTCCCCCCTCGTTCTAGATTCCCCCCATGAGGGTGGGGGGGAGGGGAAACACCCTCTCAGCATCCACCCTGTCAAGCCCCCCACCCCCCTCCTCTCAGAATCTGATCTGTTTCAATAAGATCACCTCTCGTTCTTCTAAACTCCCAACGGGGTCCAGGGCCCAACCTGCTCAACCTTTCCCCGTGAGACAAACCCCCCCCTTCGTCCCAGGGATCAGCCGAGCGAACCTTCTCTGAACGGCCCCCGATGCCAGTACGTTACCCCCCCCTCCCTTAAGTAAGGAGACCGGACTGTCCACAGGGCCTCCGGGTGTGGTCTCACCAACGCCCTGTACAGCTGGAGCAAGACTTCCCCCTTGACTTTTATACTCCATCCCCCCCCTCCTTGTAATAAAGGCTGACACTCCATTGCCCTTTCCTAACACTTGCTGTACCTGCACGCTGACTAATTGTCAACCTGTGCAGATTGTTCTCCAGTCTCCCATTTCACCAGCGGCGATGCTCCATCTGCCTGCCTGGACAACCCCTTTCACTGGATCGTAGATGGTCAGCGGGCAGGTATACCACAAGTGGTTAGGAAGGTTAAATGCTACCTTGCCCTTTGGTGCCAGGGTGATGGAGCTCAGGAGCGAGGAACCCGTTCTACGGGGTTGGACAGAGTATTGGCGAGACCACAGTCGATCACCACAACTTGCTGCGTTTTTAAAAAAAAATCATCCCCCCCCCCCACCCTTCTTCAATCTGTGTCCCCCTCTGGTTACTGACCCTCCCACCGCTGGAAACAGTCTCTCCCTCTCTACTCTACCCCAAACCCCCCACTTCGTGATATTGAACATCTCGATTCAATCTCCCCACCTCCCTTACCCTTCTCTGCTCTAAGGAGAACAATCCCAGCTTCTCCAGTCCCTCCACGTGAACTGAAGCCCCCTCATCCTCCCCCCCTCCCCCGGTCCCGTTCTGGTAAATCTCCCTCCGCAGCCTCTCCGAGACCCTCTACTTCCTTCCTGGAGTGCGGGGCCCGGGATTGGGGACACGGTGCTCCAGCTGGGATTTCTATTAAGAGTAGAAAAGCAGGGTATGTTGTCATAAGCGGGAGGGCCGTAAACGGAGGGATTCAGAAGCAAGCATGCAAGCAGAGAGACATAGGAAATAGGAGCAGGAGTAGCCAATTCGGCTCTTTGAGCCTGCACCCCCATTCAATATGATCGCAGCCGATCCTCTTTGTCAACACCGTTCCCCCGCTCTCTCCCCTTCACACCTTTCGAGTCTGGAAATCTATCTAATTCCTTCTTAAATATATTCAGGGACTGGGACCGCCACAGCCTCCTGAGGTAGAGAATTCCACAGGTTCATCACCCTCTGAGTGAAGACCTTTCTCCTCATCTCACTCCCAAATGGCCCACCCCGTATCCTGAGACTGTGACCCCCCTTGTTCTAGACCCTCCCCCTGACCCCAGCCAGAGGGAACACCATCCCTGCATCCGGTCTGTCCATCCCTGTCAGAATTTTATACCTTTCAATCAGATCCCCTCTCATTCCCCTAAACTCCAGTGAATACAGGCCTAGTCGGCCTAGTCTCTCCTTATACGACAATCCTGCCATCCCAGGAATCGGTCTGGTGAACCTTCGCTGCTCTCCCTCTAAGGGCAAGTATATCCTTCCTTAGGTAGGGAGACCCAAACTGCCCACACAATACTCCAGGTGTGGTCTCACCAAGACCCTGTACAGCTGCAGTAAGACATCCTCGCTCCTGTACTCAAGTCCCCTCGCAATGAAGGCCAACATAACCATTTGCAGATGTGGTGGTGGCCTTTATTGTGAGGTGCATCTACAAGGCATAAGTCAGGAGTGTGATGGGATGCTCCCCACTTGCCTGGATGAGTGCGGCTCCCACAACACTCGAGAAGCTTGATACTCTCCAGGACAAAGCAGCCTTGCTTGAGCCTCTGTGGAGCTTCTTGAGTGTTGTGGGAGCTGCTCTCATCCTGGCAAGTGGGGAGTGTTCCATCACAATCCTGACTTGTCCTTCTAGATGGTAGAGGTGGTGGGTTTGGGCGGCGCTGTCGAAGGAGCCTTGGCGAGTTGCTGCAGTGCATCTTGTAGATGGTACACACACTGCTGCCCCTGTGCGTCGGTGGTGGTGGTGGAGGGAGTGAATGTTTGTGGATGGGGTGCCCCATCGAGCGGGGCTGCTTTGTCCTGGACGGTGTCGAGCTTCTCGAGTGTTGTGGGAGCTGCTCTCATCCAGGCAAGTGGGGAGTGTCCCATCACACTCCTGACTTGTGCCTTGTAGATGGTGGACAGGCTTTGGGGGGAGTCAGGAGGTGAGTGACTCTCCGCAGGATTCCCAGCCTCTCTGACCTGCTCTTGTAGCCACTGTGTTTATGTGGGGAATTTATCTGAGAATCATTCTGCAGTGAAGCTATGACCGGAGATATGAGGAAGGATTGAGGAGACTGGGCCTGTATTCCTTGGAGTTGAGGAGGATTGGAGGCGATCTCATTGGAACAAACCAAATTCTCTCAGGGGGAGGCAGGGTAAATGCAGGAAGCTTGTTTCCCTTGGCTGTGGTGGTGGGGGAGGGGTGGGTCTGTAACCAGAGGATACAGCCTCGAGATAAGGGGCCACTTTGGATTGAGGAGGAGGAATCTCTTCACCCAGAGGGTGGTGAATTTTTTTTTATTTGTTCACGGGAGCTGGGCGTCGCTGGCAAGGCCGACATTTGGTGCCCATCCCTATTTGCCCCCCTGGAACTGAGCATCTCGCTCGGGCGTTTCAGAGGGGCAGTTAAGCGTCGAGCGCATCGCTGTGGGGGGGTGGGGGGGGGTCCTGAAACCGGGTAAGGACGGCAGGTCTCCCTTCCCTGAAGGGACGCCCGTGAACCAGATGGGTTTTTGTCGACAATCGATGTCACAGTCACTGTGACTGAAACTGGCTTTCTGTCCCGGGTTTTTATTAATTGAGTTTAAATTCCACCAGCTGCCGTGGTGGGGTTTGAACCCGAGTAGCCTGGGCCCTCTGGGTTACTGGTCCCGGGAGCTCATCAGTACGCGCCCCTCCCCATCCCCACTCCCACTGCCACTCCCCACTCCCACCCGGCCAAAGTGTTGGGAACTCCCTACCCCAGTGGAGGCTCTGGGGGTTGGGGGGGGCGAGATTGAACGGGGTGGGGGGATGTGGGGATAGAGCAGGGAAAATGGTGTTTGAGGTAGCGGGTCCGACGTCTCATTGAATGGAGGAGCGGGTGGGAGGGGCCGAATGGACTCCTCCTACGCACACACACACAACCCCCCCCCCCCCCCACCCCCGTGCGATGTGTTTGCTCCTTCCGGTATCTATCTAATCCCCCCTATCTGTGTGACCTTCCACAACCCTCCCGGATCCCCACGCTCCTGCAGTTAAGGTACCCGACACCCCCCCCACCCCCCCACAAACTGCAGGATTCCCATCGCTCCCCCATCGGCGGCCGTGCCTTCAGCTGCCTGGAGCCCCGAGCTCTGGAATCCTCCCTCTACTCTACTGGGCGAGGCGCTGCCGCTCCCTCGGGCGCTGACCCTCGGGACAGGGCAGCATGAAGCGACCCTGTGGCATTCTGCCCCAAGCGGGGCAGACCACGGGACAGGTTGCGTCTCATGTCAAGACGGTGCAGAATGTAATCTGGATGAATCATTTTCTCGAGCTGCCGAACCCTCCACTTGCTGCTGTCCGGAATGTAGTGAAACAGGATGTGCTGCAGACATAGGAACTGACTAACTTGGAAAAAGCTAGACTCCTGCAGTTTTATCCATTGACACTGCTTTCCAAAAAGTGAGCGCAGGCATCTCACGTGGACTCTTACACAACACTGCTGAGCATGTGGGTTTGCCTAGGTAGAATAATAGGATCCACGCTAGACTGTGGTGTCGAGCAGTGAAAACCTGGGTCCTTTCCTCCCCAGATTCAGCTGGTGATACCCTGGTCGCAGGGGTTTATCAATGCGGTCCACCTCGCCGATTGCAGCGCGAATTTCTCTTTGGGTTTTCTCTTCCTTTAGGGCCATGCCCATTTTTCAGTTCCGCTAGGAGCGGAGGCCGTGAAATGCGGCGCCCGGTCCGCAGTTAGCGCGTCCGTTGTGCTGTCGAGCGAGCGCCAGTGCTGTGGGAGGGTCAGCGCAGAGGGAACGCCGCTCTGTGGGAGGGTCAGCGCTGAGGGAGTGCCGCACTGTCGGAGGGTCAGTGCTGAGGGAGCGCCGCACTGTGGGAGGGTCAGCGCTGAGGGAGCGCCGCACTGTGGGAGGGTCAGCGCTGAGGGAGCGCCGCACTGTGGGAGGGTCAGTGCTGAGGGAGCGCCGCACTGTGGGAGGGTCAGTGCTGAGGGAGCGCCGCACTGTGGGAGGGTCAGTGCTGAGGGTATACCTGTCGGGGTTTGAGGTGAACCCCTGTTACTCCCTCCCTCCTGCCGGTGGGACTGACCCAGGCAGCCGTCTTGGCAGCAGACGCCGGTCTAGACGCCGCTGGGCCGGGCGGGTGTGTGCGCTCTCGCAGCCAAGCTCTCTCCACGTGGACTAATTGGAAACAAGTCCTGCCTCTGACTGTCAGAGCGTGGGAGTAACAGCAGGGAGAAGCCCTGTCAGAGTCTTGTTTCTCTTTAAAGGATCCGGGATTATGTTTCCCCCCCAATTACCTGGAGGGGTGTGCACCGGCGTTTCTAATCCCCCTTAGCGACCTCTCGTATTCAACAACCCCCCACCCCCCAACCTCTTCATTTGTCCGCTCTGGCAGCGAATGACCCAGTTTACATTTCTCCCATCCCCCACCGGACCCCCGCTCACCTCCCATTTCCTTTCAGAGACCCCATGCTGCAGATATGAGCCTCATCTCTGGCACCGGGAGAGCTTTTAAATCATGAGCTGCTGTCTCTGAGCGTTCCCAGCCTCTCAGGAGGACGGTCAGGATTGCTGCAGATTGCCGGCCTGGGCCTGCATTGGATGCCTGTCCGCAGATCCATCTGTCATGTGTGCTCTGCCCCCAGCACGCTCAATCCCCCTCTCCCCCCAGCACGCTCAATCCCTCCCTCTCTCTCTCTCCCCCCAGCACGCTCAATCCCCCTCTCCCCCCAGCACGCTCAATCCCCCTCTCCCCCCAGCACGCTCAATCCCCCTCTCCCCCCAGCACACTCAATCCTTCTCTCTCTCTCTCTCCCCCCAGCACGCTCAATCCCTCTCTCTCTCCAGCACGCTCAATCCCTCTCTCTCTCCAGCACGCTCAATCCCTCTCTCTCTCCAGCGCGCTCAATCCCTCTCTCTCTCCAGCGCGCTCAATCCCTCTCTCTCTCCAGCGCGCTCAATCCCTCTCTCTCTCCAGCGCGCTCAATCCCTCTCTCTCTCCAGCGCGCTCAATCCCTCTCTCTCTCCAGCTCGCTCAATCCCTCTCTCTCTCCAGCGCGCTCAATCCCTCTCTCTCTCCAGCACGCTCAATCCCTCTCTCTCTCCAGCACGCTTAATCCCTCTCTCTCTCCAGCACGCTCAATCCCTCTCTCTCTCCAGCACGCTCAATCCCTCTCTCTCTCCAGCGCGCTCAATCCCTCTCTCTCTCCAGCACGCTCAATCTCTCTCTCTCTCCAGCACGCTCAATCCCTCTCTCTCTCCAGCACGCTCAATCCCTCTCTCTCTCCAGCACGCTCAATCCCTCTCTCTCTCCAGCACGCTCAATCCCTCTCTCTCTCCAGCACGCTCAATCCCCCTCTCTCTCCAGCACGCTCAATCCCTCTCTCTCTCCAGCACGCTCAATCCCTCTCTCTCTCCAGCACGCTCAATCCCTCTCTCTCTCCAGCACGCTCAATCCCTCTCTCTCTCCAGCATGCTCAATCCCACTCTGTCCCCAGCATGCTCAATCCCTCTCTCTCTCTCTCTCTCCCCACAGCCCGCTCAATCCCCCACTCTCTCTCTCCCCCCAGCATGCTCAATCCCTCTCTCTCTCTCCAGCACGCTCAATCCCACTCTCTCTCTCCAGCACGCTCAATCCCTCTCTCTCTCCAGCACGCTCAATCCCTCTCTCTCTCCAGCACGCTCAATCCCTCTCTCTCTCCAGCACGCTCAATCCCTCTCTCTCTCCAGCACGCTCAATCCCTCTCTCTCTCCAGCACGCTCAATCCCTCTCTCTCTCTCTCTCTCTCTCTCTCTCTCCCCAGCACGCTCAATCCCTTCCTCTCTCTCTCTCTCCCCAGCACGCTCAATCCCCCTCTCTCTCTCCAGCACGCTCAATCCCTCTCTCTCTCCAGCACGCTCAATCCCTCTCTCTCTCCAGCACGCTCAATCCCTCTCTCTCTCTCCAGCACGCTCAATCCCTCTCTCTCTCCAGCACGCTCAATCCCTCTCTCTCTCCAGCACGCTCAATCCCTCTCTCTCTCTCTCCAGCACACTCAATCCCACTCTCTCTCTCCAGCACGCTCAATCCCTCTCTCTCTCCGGCACGCTCAAACCCTCTCTCTCTCCAGCACGCTCAATCCCTCTCTCTCTCCAGCACGCTCAATCCCTCTCTCTCTCCAGCACGCTCAATCCCTCTCTCTTTCCAGCACGCTCAATCCCTCTCTCTCTCCAGCACGCTCAATCCCTCTCTCTCTCCAGCACGCTCAATCCCTCTCTCTCTCCAGCACGCTCAATCCCTCTCTCTCTCCAGCACGCTCAATCCCTCTCTCTCTCTCCAGCACGCTCAATCCCTCTCTCTCTCCAGCACCCTCAATCCCTCTCTCTCTCCAGCACGCTCAATCCCTCTCTCTCTCCAGCACGCTCAATCCCTCTCTCTCCCCAGCACGCTCAATCCCTCTCTCTCCCCAGCACGCTCAATCCCTCTCTCTCCCCAGCACGCTCAATCCCTCTCTCTCCCCAGCACGCTCAATCCCTCTCTCTCCCCAGCACGCTCAATCCCTCTCTCTCTCCAGCACGCTCAATCCCTCTCTCTCTCCAGCATGCTCAATCCCTCTCTCTCTCCAGCATGCTCAATCCCTCTCTCTCTCCAGCACGCTCAATCCCTCTCTCTCTCCAGCACGCTCAATCCCTCTCTCTCTCCAGCACGCTCAATCCCTCTCTCTCTCCAGCCACGCTCAATCCCTCTCTCTCTCCAGCACGCTCAATCCCTCTCTCTCTCCAGCACGCTCAATCCCTCTCTCTCTCCAGCACGCTCAATCCCTCTCTCTCTCCAGCACGCTCAATCCCTCTCTCTCTCCAGCACGCTCAATCCCTCTCTCTCTCCAGCACGCTCAATCCCTCTCTCTCTCCAGCACGCTCAATCCCTCTCTCTCTCCAGCACGCTCAATCCCTCTCTCTCCTCCAGCACGCTCAATCCCTCTCTCTCTCCAGCACGCTCAATCCCTCTCTCTCTCCAGCACGCTCAATCCCTCTCTCTCTCCAGCACGCTCAATCCCTCTCTCTCTCCAGCACGCTCAATCCCTCTCTCTCTCCAGCACGCTCAATCCCTCTCTCTCTCCAGCACGCTCAATCCCTCTCTCTCTCCAGCACGCTCAATCCCTCTCTCTCTCCAGCACGCTCAATCCCTCTCTCTCTCCAGCACGCTCAATCCCTCTCTCTCTCCAGCACGCTCAATCCCTCTCTCTCTCCAGCACGCTCAATCCCTCTCTCTCTCCAGCACGCTCAATCCCTCTCTCTCTCCAGCACGCTCAATCCCTCTCTCTCTCCAGCACGCTCAATCCCTCTCTCTCTCCAGCACGCTCAATCCCTCTCTCTCTCCAGCACGCTCAATCCCTCTCTCTCTCCAGCACGCTCAATCCCTCTCTCTCTCCAGCACGCTCAATCCCTCTCTCTCTCCAGCACGCTCAATCCCTCTCTCTCTCCAGCACGCTCAATCCCTCTCTCTCTCCAGCACGCTCAATCCCTCTCTCTCTCCAGCACGCTCAATCCCTCTCTCTCTCCAGCACACTCAATCCCTCTCTCTCTCCAGCACCATCAATCCCTCTCTCTCTCCAGCACCATCAATCCCTCTCTCTCTCCAGCACGCTCAATCCCCCTCTTCCCCCAGCTCGCTCAATCCCCCTCTCCCCCCAGCTCGCTCAATCCCTCTCTCCCCACAGGACGCTCAATCCCTCTCTCCCCCCAGCACGCTCAATCCCCCTCTCTCTCCCAGCACGCTCAATCCCTCTCTCCTCCAGCTCGCTCAATCCCTCTCTCTCTCCAGCACGCTCAATCCCTCTCTCTCTCCAGCACGCTCATCCCTCTCTCTCTCTCCAGCACGCTCAATCCCTCTCTCTCTCCAGCACGCTCAATCCCTCTCTCTCTCCAGCACGCTCAATCCCTCTCTCTCTCCAGCACGCTCAATCCCTCTCTCTCTCCAGCACGCTCAATCCCTCTCTCTCTCCAGCACGCTCAATCCCTCTCTCTCTCCAGCACGCTCAATCCCTCTCTCTCTCCCAGCACGCTCAATCCCTCTCTCTCTCCAGCACGCTCAATCCCTCTCTCTCTCCAGCACGCTCAATCCCTCTCTCTCTCCAGCACGCTCAATCCCTCTCTCTCTCCAGCACGCTCAATCCCTCTCTCTCTCCAGCACGCTCAATCCCTCTCTCTCTCCAGCACGCTCAATCCCTCTCTCTCTCCAGCACGCTCAATCCCTCTCTCTCTCCAGCACGCTCAATCCCTCTCTCTCTCCAGCACGCTCAATCCCTCTCTCTCTCCAGCACGCTCAATCCCTCTCTCTCTCCAGCACGCTCAATCCCTCTCTCTCTCCAGCACGCTCAATCCCTCTCTCTCTCCAGCACGCTCAATCCCTCTCTCTCTCCAGCACGCTCAATCCCTCTCTCTCTCCAGCACGCTCAATCCCTCTCTCTCTCCAGCACGCTCAATCCCTCTCTCTCTCCAGCACGCTCAATCCCTCTCTCGTCTCCAGCACGCTCAATCCCTCTCTCTCTCCAGCACGCTCAATCCCTCTCTCTCTCCCAGCACGCTCAATCCCTCCTCTCTCCAGCACGCTCAATCCCTCTCTCTCTCCAGCACTCTCAATCCCCCTCTCTCTCCAGCACGCTCAATCCCTCTCTCTCCTCCAGCACGCTCAATCCCTCTCTCTCTCCAGCACGCTCAATCCCTCTCTCTCTCCAGCACGCTCAATCCCTCTCTCTCTCCAGCACGCTCAATCCCTCTCTCTCTCCAGCACGCTCAATCCCTCTTCTCTCTCCAGCACGCTCAATCCCTCTCTCTCTCCAGCACGCTCAATCCCTCTCTCTCTCCAGCCACGCTCAATCCCTCTCTCTCCTCCAGCACGCTCAAATCCCTCCTCTCTCCAGCACGCCTCAATCCCTCTCTCTCTCCCAGCACGCTCAATCCCTCTCTCTCTCTCCACACGCTCAATCCCTCCTCTCTCTCTCATCACACGCTCATTCCCCTCTCTCTCTCCAGCACGCTCAATCTCTCTCTCTCACACGCTCAATCCTCTCTCTCTCCAGCACGCTCAATCCCTCTCTCTCTCCAGCACGCTCAATCCCTCTCTCTCTCCAGCACGCTCAATCCCTCTCTCTCTCATCACGCCAATCCCTCTCTCTCTCTCTCCCAGCACACTCAATCCCACTCTCTCTCTCCAGCACGCTCATTCCCTCTCTCTCTCCGGCACGCTCAAACCCTCTCTCTCTCCAGCACGCTCAAATCCCTCTCTCTCCAGCACGCTCAATCCCTCTCTCTCTCCAGCACGCTCAATCCCACTCATCACTCGCTCCTCTTCTCTCCAGCACGCTCAATCCCTCTCTCTCATCCAGCACGCTCAATCCCTCTCTCTCTCCAGCACGCTCAATCCCTCTCTCTCTCCAGCACGCTCAATCCCTCTCTCTCTCCAGCACGCTCAATCCCTCTCTCTCTCCAGCACGCTCAATCCCTCTCTCTCTCCAGCACGCTCAATCCCTCTCTCTCTCCAGCACGCTCAATCCCTCTCTCTCTCAGCACGCTCAATCCCTCTCTCTCTCCAGCACGCTCAATCCCTCTCTCTCTCCAGCCACGCTCAATCCCCTCTCTCTCCAGCACGCTCAATCCCTCTCTCTCTCCAGCACGCTCAATCCCTCTCTCTCTCCAGCACGCTCATCCCTCTCTCTCTCCAGCACGCTCAATCCCTCTCTCTCTCCAGCACTGCTCAATCCCTCTCTCTCTCCAGCACGCTCAATCCCTCTCTCTCTCCAGCACGCTCAATCCCTCTCTCTCTCCAGCACGCTCAATCCCTCTCTCTCTCCAGCACGCTCAATCCCTCTCTCTCTCCAGCACGCTCAATCCCTCTCTCTCTCCAGCACGCTCAATCCCTCTCTCTCTCCAGCACGCTCAATCCCTCTCTCTCTCCAGCACGCTCATCCCTCTCTCTCTCCAGCACGCTCAATCCCCCTCTCTCTCCAGCACGCTCAATCCCTCTCTCTTCCAGCACCGCTCATCCCACTCTCTCTCCAGCACGCTCATCCCTCTCTCTCTCCAGCACGCTCAATTCCCTCTCTCTCTCCAGCACGCTCAATCCCTCTCTCTCTCTCCAGCACGCTCAATCCCTCTCTCTCTCCAGCACGCTCAATCCCTCTCTCTCTCCAGCACCTCAATCCTCTCTCTCTCCAGCACGCTCAATCCCTCTCTCTCTCCAGCACGCTCAATCCCTCTCTCTCTCCAGCACGCTCAATCCTCTCTCTCTCCAGCACGCTCAATCCCTCTCTCTCTCCAGCACGCTCAATCCCTCTCTCTCTCCAGCACGCTCAATCCCTCTCTCTCTCCAGCACGCTCAATCCCTCTCTCTCTCCAGCACGCTCAATCCCTCTCTCTCTCCAGCACGCTCAATCCCTCTCTCTCTCCAGCACGCTCAATCCCTCTCTCTCTCCAGCACGCTCAATCCCTCTCTCTCTCCAGCACGCTCAATCCCTCTCTCTCTCCAGCACGCTCAATCCCTCTCTCTCTCCAGCACGCTCAATCCCTCTCTCTCTCCAGCACGCTCAATCCCTCTCTCTCTCCAGCACGCTCAATCCCTCTCTCTCTCCAGCACGCTCAATCCCTCTCTCTCTCCAGCACGCTCAATCCCTCTCTCTCTCCAGCACGCTCAATCCCTCTCTCTCTCCAGCACGCTCAATCCCTCTCTCTCTCCAGCACGCTCAATCCCTCTCTCTCTCCAGCACGCTCAATCCCTCCTCGCTCATCCTCTCTCTCTCCAGCACGCTCAATCCCTCTCTCTCTCCAGCACGCTCAATCCCTCTCTCTCTCCAGCACGCTCAATCCCTCTCTCTCTCCAGCACGCTCAATCCCTCTCTCTCTCCAGCACGCTCAATCCCTCTCTCACTCCAGCTCGCTCAATCCCTCTCTCTCTCCAGCACGCTCAATCCCTCCTCTCCCCCAGCACGCTCAATCCCCCTCTGCCCCAGCACGCTCAATCCCCTCTCCCTCCCAGCACGCTCAATCCCCTCTCTCCCTCCAGCACGCTCAATCCCTCTCTCTCTCCAGCGCGCTCAATCCCTCTCTCTCTCCAGCACGCTCAATCCCTCTCTCTCTCCAGCACGCTCAATCCCTCTCTCTCTCCAGCACGCTCAATCCCTCTCTCTCTCCAGCACGCTCAATCCCTGTCTCTCCCCAGCACGCTCAATCCCTGTCTCTCCCCAGCACGCTCAATCCCTGTCTCTCCCCAGCACGCTCAATCCCTGTCTCTCCCAGCACGCTCAATCCCTCTCTCTCTCCAGCACGCTCAATCCCTGTCTCTCCCCAGCACGCTCAATCCCTCTCTCTCCCCAGCACGCTCAATCCCCCTCTCCCCCCAGCACGCTCAATCCTCCCTCTCTCTCTCTCCCCCCAGCACGCTCAATCCCCCTCTCCCCCCAGCACGCTCAATCCCCCTCTCCCCCCAGCACACTCAATCCTTCTCTCTCTCTCTCTCCCCCCAGCACGCTCAATCCCTCTCTCTCTCCAGCACGCTCAATCCCTCTCTCTTTCCAGCACGCTCAATCCCTCTCTCTCTCCAGCACGCTCAATCCCTCTCTCTCTCCAGCGCGCTCAATCCCTCTCTCTCTCCAGCGCGCTCAATCCCTCTCTCTCTCCAGCGCGCTCAATCCCTCTCTCTCTCCAGCACGCTCAATCCCTCTCTCCCCCCAGCACGCTTAATCCCTCTCTCCCCCCAGCACGCTCAATCCCCCTCTGCCCCCAGCACGCTCAATCCCCCTCTCCCTCCCAGCTCGCTCAATCCCCCTCTCTCTCCAGCACGCTCAATCCCTCTCTCTCTCCAGCACGCTCAATCCCTCTCTCTCTCCAGCACGCTCAATCCCTGTCTCTCCCCAGCACGCTCAATCCCTGTCTCTCCCCAGCACGCTCAATCCCTCTCTCTCCCCAGCACGCTCAATCCCTGTCTCTCCCCAGCACGCTCAATCCCTGTCTCTCCCCAGCACGCTCAATCCCTGTCTCTCCCCAGCACGCTCAATCCCTCTCTCTCCCCAGCACGCTCAATCCCCCTCTCCCCCCAGCACGCTCAATCCCTCCCTCTCTCTCTCTCCCCCCAGCACGCTCAATCCCCCTCTCTCCCCCCAGCACGCTCAATCCCCCTCTCCCCCCAGCACGCTCAATCCCCCTCTCCCCCCAGCACACTCAATCCTTCTCTCTCTCTCTCTCCCCCCAGCACGCTCAATCCCTCTCTCTCTCCAGCACGCTCAATCCCTCTCTCTCTCCAGCACGCTCAATCCCTCTCTCTTTCCAGCACGCTCAATCCCTCTCTCTCTCCAGCACGCTCAATCCCTCTCTCTCTCCAGCGCGCTCAATCCCTCTTTCTCTCCAGCGCGCTCAATCCCTCTCTCTCTCCAGCGCGCTCAATCCCTCTCTCTCTCCAGCGCGCTCAATCCCTCTCTCTCTCCAGCACGCTCAATCCCTCTCTCTCTCCAGCACGCTTAATCCCTCTCTCTCTCCAGCACGCTCAATCCCTCTCTCTCTCCAGCACGCTCAATCCCTCTCTCTCTCCAGCGCGCTCAATCCCTCTCTCTCTCCAGCACGCTCAATCTCTCTCTCTCTCCAGCACGCTCAATCTCTCTCTCTCTCCAGCACGCTCAATCCCTCTCTCTCTCCAGCACGCTCAATCCCTCTCTCTCTCCAGCACGCTCAATCCCTCTCTCTCTCCAGCACGCTCAATCCCTCTCTCTCTCCAGCACGCTCAATCCCTCTCTCTCTCTCCAGCACGCTCAATCCCTCTCTCTCTCCAGCACGCTCAATCCCTCTCTCTCTCCAGCACGCTCAATCCCTCTCTCTCTCCAGCACGCTCAATCCCTCTCTCTCTCCAGCACGCTCAATCCCTCTCTCTCTCCAGCACGCTCAATCCCTCTCTCTCTCCAGCACGCTCAATCCCTCTCTCTCTCCAGCACGCTCAATCCCTCTCTCTCTCCAGCACGCTCAATCCCACTCTCTCCCCAGCACGCTCAATCCCTCTCTCTCCCCAGCACGCTCAATCCCCCCCTCTCTCTCTCTCTCTCTCTCTCTCCCCCCAGCACGCTCAATCCCTCTCTCTCCCCAGCACGCTCAATCCCCCTCTCTCTCTCTCTCTCTCTCCCCCCAGCACGCTCAATCCCCCTCTCTCTCTCTCTCTCTCCCTCTCTCTCCCTCTCCCTCCCTCTCTCTCCCTCTCTCTCCCTCCCTCGCCCTCTCCCTCGCCCTCTCCCTCGCCCTCTCCCTCGCCCTCTCCCTCGCCCTCTCCCTCGCCCTCTCCCTCGCCCTCTCCCTCGCCCTCTCCCTCGCCCTCTCCCTCGCCCTCTCCCTCGCCCTCTCCCTCGCCCTCTCCCTCGCCCTCCCCCTCCCCCTCCCCCTCCCCCTCCCCCCTCCCCTTCCCCTCTCCCTCCCTCTCCCTCCCTCTCCCTCCCTCTCCCTCCCCCTCTCTCTCCCCCTCCCCCTCCCCCCCCTCCCCCCCTCCCCCCCCTCCCCCCTCTCCCCCTCTCCCCCTCTCCCCCTCTCCCCCTCTCCCTCTCTCCCTCTCTCCCTCTCCCCCTCTCTCTATCCCCAGCCCACTCAATCCCCCCCTCTCTCTCTCTCTCTCTCTCTCTCTCCCCAGCCCGCTCAATCCCTCCCTCTCTCTCTCTCTCTCTCTCTCCCATACAGCCCGCTCAATCCCCCTCTCTCTCTCCCCCAACCCGCTCAAACCCCGCTCAATCCCCGCTTTCTTTCCCTGCCGCTTGCGCGCGCGCGCTCTCTCTCTCTCTGCCGCTTGCGCGCTCTCTCTCTCTCTGCCGCTCGCGCGCTCTCTCTCTCTCTGCCGCTCGCGCGCTCTCTCTCTCTCTGCCGCTCGCGCGCTCTCTCTCTCTCTGCCGCTCGCGCGCTCTCTCTCTCTCTGCCGCTCGCGCGCTCTCTCTCTGCCGCTCGCGCGCTCTCTCTCTGCCGCTCGCGCGCTCTCTGTCTGCCGCTCGCGCGCTCTCTCTCTGCCGCTCGCGCGCTCTCTCTCTCTCTGCCGCTCGCGCTCTCTCTCTCTCTGCCGCTCGCGCGCTCTCTCTCTCTGCCGCTCGCGCGCTCTCTCTCTCTCTGCCGCTCGCGCGCTCTCTCTCTCTCTGCCGCTCGCGCTCTCTCTCTCTCTCTGCCGCTCGCGCGCTCTCTCTCTCTGCCGCTCGCGCGCTCTCTCTCTCTGCCGCTCGCGCTCTCTCTCTCTCTCTCTGCCGCTCGCGCTCTCTCTCTCTCTCTCTGCCGCTCGCGCTCTCTCTCTCTCTCTCTCTGCCGCTCGCGCTCTCTCTCTCTCTCTCTGCCGCTCGCGCTCTCTCTCTCGCTCTCTGCCGCTCGCGCGCTCTCTCTCTCGCTCTCTGCCGCCCGCGCGCTCTCTCGCTCTCTGCCGCTCGCGCGCTCTCTCGCTCTCTGCCGCTCGCGCGCTCTCTCGCTCTCTGCCGCTCGCGCGCGCTCTCGCTCTCTGCCGCTCGCGCGCGCTCTCGCTCTCTGCCGCTCGCGCGCTCTCTCGCTCTCTGCCGCTCGCGCGCTCTCTCGCTCTCTGCCGCTCGCGCGCTCTCTCGCTCTCTGCCGCTCGCGCGCTCTCTCGCTCTCTGCCGCTCGCGCGCTCTCGCGCTCTCTGCCGCTCGCGCGCTCTCGCGCTCTCTGCCGCTCGCGCGCTCTCGCGCTCTCTGCCGCTCGCGCGCTCGCGCTCTCTGCCGCTCGCGCGCTCGCGCTCTCTGCCGCTCGCGCGCTCGCGCTCTCTGCCGCTCGCGCGCTCGCGCTCTCTGCCGCTCGCGCGCTCGCGCTCTCTCTGCCGCTCGCGCGCTCTCTCGCGCTCTCTCTGCCGCTCGCGCGCTCTCTCGCGCTCTCTCTGCCGCTCGCGCGCTCTCTCGCGCTCTCTCTGCCGCTCGCGCGCTCTCTCGCGCTCTCTCTGCCGCTCGCGCGCTCTCTCTCTCTGCCGCTCGCGCGCTCTCTCTCTCTGCCGCTCGCGCGCTCTCTCTCTCTGCCGCTCGCGCGCTCTCTCTCTCTGCCGCTCGCGCGCTCTCTCTCTCTGCCGCTCGCGCGCTCTCTCTCTCTGCCGCTCGCGCGCTCTCTCTCTCTGCCGCTCGCGCGCTCTCTCTCTCTGCCGCTCGCGCGCTCTCTCTCTCTGCCGCTCGCGCGCTCTCTCTCTCTGCCGCTCGCGCGCTCTCTCTCTCTGCCGCTCGCGCGCTCTCTCTCTCTGCCGCTCGCGCGCTCTCTCTCTCTGCCGCTCGCGCGCTCTCTCTCTCTGCCGCTCGCGCGCTCTCTCTCTCTGCCGCTCGCGCGCTCTCTCTCTCTGCCGCTCGCGCGCTCTCTCTCTCTGCCGCTCGCGCGCTCTCTCTCTCTGCCGCTCGCGCGCTCTCTCTCTCTGCCGCTCGCGCTCTCTCTCTCTCTCTCTCTGCCGCTCGCGCTCTCTCTCTCTCTCTCTCTGTCGCTCGCTCTCTCTCTCTCTCTCTCTGCCGCTCGCGCTCTCTCTCTGCCGCTCGCGCTCTCTCTCTCTCTGCCGCTCGCGCTCTCTCTCTCTCTCTGCCGCTCGCGCTCTCTCTCTCTCTGCCGCTCGCGCGCTCTCTCTCTCTCTCTGCCGCTCGCGCTCTCTCTCTCTCTCTCTGCCGCTCGCGCTCTCTCTCTCTCTGCCGCTCGCGCTCTCTCTCTCTCCCTGCCGCTCGCGCTCTCTCTCCCTCTCTCTGCCGCTCGCGCTCTCTCTCCCTCTCTCTGCCGCTCGCGCTCGCGCTCTCTCTCTCTGCCGCTCGCGCTCTCTCTCTCTCTCTCTGCCGCTCGCGCTCGCGCTCTCTCTCTCTGCCGCTCGCGCTCGCGCTCTCTCTCTCTCTGCCGCTCGCGCTCGCGCTCTCTCTCTCTCTGCCGCTCGCGCTCTCTCTCTCTCTCTCTCTCTGCCGCTCGCGCTCTCTCTCTCTGCCGCTCGCGCTCGCGCTCTCTCTCTGCCGCTCGCGCTCGCGCTCTCTCTCTCTGCCGCTCGCGCTCGCGCTCTCTCTCTCTGCCGCTCGCGCTCGCGCTCTCTCTCTCTGCCGCTCGCGCTCTCTCTGCCGCTCGCGCTCTCTCTCTCTGCCGCTCGCGCTCTCTCTCTCTGCCGCTCGCGCTCTCTCTCTCTGCCGCTCGCGCTCTCTCTCTCTGCCGCTCGCGCTCTCTCTCTCTGCCGCTCGCGCTCTCTCTCTCTGCCGCTCGCGCTCTCTCTCTCTGCCGCTCGCGCTCTCTCTCTCTGCCGCTCGCGCTCTCTCTCTCTGCCGCTCGCGCGCTCTCTCTCTGCCGCTCGCGCGCTCTCTCTCTGCCGCTCGCGCGCTCTCTCTCTGCCGCTCGCGCGCTCTCTCTCTGCCGCTCGCGCGCTCTCTCTCTGCCGCTCGCGCGCTCTCTCTCTGCCGCTCGCGCGCTCTCTCTCTGCCGCTCGCGCGCTCTCTCTCTGCCGCTCGCGCGCTCTCTCTCTGCCGCTCGCGCGCTCTCTCTCTGCCGCTCGCGCGCTCTCTCTCTGCCGCTCGCGTGCTATCTCTGCATTCTCTCGCTCTATCTCGCCCTCGCTCTGGCAGGATTAAACTCCCTCCCCCTCCCGCCGGGCCACCTTCCAGGTGCTCCTGCCAGCCTCAGAGTGCTCTCTCCGCGCAGAGAAGCCTGCTGGCGGGAGTCGCTCAACCGTGACACCTTGAGCAGCCCCCGAGGCGGGGATCCCGGATTCAGATCCGGACCTGGGTCGCTGTCAAATCGGGGAAGGTCCCCCGAGCGAGTTCCCCAACAACCCCCCCCCCCTCCCCGCCACCCCGACCACCTGGAGAGTGGGCACAGGTCCTGCCGGGACTGGCTTAACACACTCCTGCCTTCCAGACGCTGCTGGCTGAGTGGTGTTTGGGGGAATTAGCTGATCATCGATTGTCCTCAACACCCGTCTGGTTCGCCAACGTCCCCTTTAGGGGAGGAGGGGAATCTGCCGTCCTTACCCCGGTCTGGGCCTACACGTGACAAGAGACCCCCAACACACACACACACACACACCCACACACACACACACACACACACACACACCGATGGGGCTGGCTCTCAACTGCCCCCCACCCCCACCCCACCCCCCCCTCCCAAACGACCGAGCGAGACGCTGGGTTTGAGGGGACATTGAGGGCTGGGCAACACATCCTGGCCCAGCCGGCGAGGCCCACCTCTCAGCAGAGGGTAGGAACAGGTGAACGAGGAGCAGGAGTAGGCCGATCAGCCCCTCCAGACTGCTCCCCCCCCGTTTAATAGAATCGTGCTTGATCTCATAGTAACCTGAAATCTGTACCCCCCCCCCCCACCGCACCTTGTCAATCAGGAATCCATCCACCTCGGCCTTGAAAACATTGAGACTCTGCTCCCACCGCCTTTCGAGGAAGAGAGTTCCAGAGAGTCACTCCCACCCCCCCCTCCTCGGAGAGAGAAAACATTTCTCCTCGTCTCTGTCCTCAATGGGCGACCCCCTTATTTTTAAACAGTGACCACCGCCCCCCCTGTCGTTCTAGATTCTCCCACAAGAGGAAACATCTTCTCCGCACCCACCCTGTCGAGACCCCCCCTCAGGATCTTATAGGTTTCGATCGAGCCATCTCTCACTCTTCTAGACTCCAGCGGATACAAGCCCAGACTGTCTGACCTTTCCTGATGAGATAACCTGCCCGTTCCAGGCGTTAGTCTGGTTAAACCTTCTCTGAACGGCTTCCAACGCGTTTACACCCTCCCTTAAATAAGGAGACCAGTGCTGTACACAGTGCTCCAGATGTGGTCTCACCAGTGCCCTGTACAACTGAAGTATAACCTCCCCACATCTGTAATCAACTCCCCTCCCAATAAACACTAACATCCTATTAGTTTCCCTAATTACCTGCTGTACCTGCATTACTAACCTTTTGTGATTCATGCGCTAGGACACCCAGATCCCTCTGCACCTCCGAGCTCTGCGATCTCTCACCGTTTAGATAATAAGCTTCTCTTTCATTCTCCCTGCCAAAGTGGACAATTTCACACTTCCCCACACGATGCTTCATTTGCCCGATCTTTGCCCCGCTCGCTTGACCCATCTGTATCCCTTATGTCTTCCTCATGTCTTGCTTACCTATTTTCCTACCTACCTACCTTTGTGCCGTCAGCAAAGTTGGCAACCATCCCATCCCATCCCTCCCTCCGTCCGAGTCACTGATGTAAATTGTAAAAAGTAGAGGCGCTAACACTATTCCACTCGTCACATCTTCCAACCTGAGAAAGGCCCATTTATACCTACTCTCTGTTTCCCGTGAGCCAGAACATCTCCTGTCCGCGCCACTCCGTTACACCCCCCTACCCCGCAAGCTTTTACCTTCTTGTATAACCTTTCGATGTGGCACCTTATCCACGCGCCTTCTGCAAGTTAAAAGTAACGGATGAACAGAATAGGTCCGAAGCCCCTCTTGGGCAGCCCTGTGGCATCCCCCCCCCGGAGTCCCAGATGGGTTGGGGGCTTGATCCCGCTCTGGAGCCTGGCGCGCACACTCAAAACCCCAAGCTGTGCGGCGCGGCGCCGAGGGAGTGCTGCGGTGTCGGAGGCGCGGGCCTTGCCCTGTCTCGTCCCCTTGGGTGAAAGATCCCGCTGGCCCTGTCCGACGTTGAAGAGGAGAGTCGGGGGTTTGTGGGGTGTGGGGGTGGGCAGGGGGGTGCGGTGCCGAGGGTTTGTGAATTTCTCTGCGGTGTCCTGGGCGAAGTTTTGAGAGAGGGTGGGGTGGGGGTGGAGGACGAGACTATTTATCCCTCGATCGACGTCACTTTTCGAAAGAAAAACCCACTGACCGGCCGACAGTGCGGCGCTCCCTCAGCACTGACCCTCTGACAGTGCGGCGCTCCCTCAGCACTGACCCTCTGACAGTGCGGTGCTCCCTCAGCACTGACCCTCCGACAGTGCGGCGCTCCCTCAGCACTGACCCTCTGACAGTGCGGCACTCCCTCAGCACTGACCCTCCCACAGTGCGGCACTCCCTCAGCACTGACCCTCCCACAGTGCGGCACTCCCTCAGCACTGACCCTCCTACAGTGCGGTGATCCCTCGGCGCTGACCCTCCCACAGTGCGGCGCTCCCTCAGCACTGACCCTCCCACAGTGCGGCGCTCCCTTAGCACTGACCCTCCGACAGTGCGGCACTCCCTCAGCACTGACCCTCCGACAGTGCGGCACTCCCTCAGCATGGAAAAGCAAGGAATGGTTTGCAATGAGCGTTGCTGAAGCCACTTCTTGAGTTACTGTGTAGGGTTCCGGCCTCCTCAAACAAGAAAGCCCTTCACTGTGTTCGAAGCCGTTCAGAGAAGCTTGACCTGATTCCTGGAAGATCAGGTCTTGACCTGAGGACAGGTCCCTTAGGGGAAAAGGGCAGGGTTGTTGTTGAGGGGATATCACCCAGTATGGGAGGGATGAGAACGAGGGGGGCGCAGTTTCAGAATAAGGGGTCTCCCATTGAAGACACCGACGAGGAGGAATTTCTTCCCTCAGAGGGTGGTCAGTCTGTGGAATGCTCTTCTCTCCCCCCACCCCACCCCCACCAAAAGACCAGCGGAGGCCGGGTCAGTGAATATACTCAAGGCCGAGTTAGACGGGTTTCTGATGTACGAGGGGGTCGAGGGTTATGGGGGGGTGGGGGTTGGGGGGGGAACAGGCAGGAAAGTGGAATTAAGGCCACAGTCAGGTCAGCCCTGATCTTATTGAATGGGGGGGGTGGGGGGTGGGAAGCAGGCTTGAGGGGCCGAATGGCCTACGCCCTAGTTCCTAGTGGGTGTTTGTGCTCCCAGATATCCCCCTCGTTCCCTGCGAGCGGGTGACCGGGTGGAACGGGCTGATTTTCGTTACAAAGGATACACGCGCGCGGTTGGAATTGGGGCGCTTGTGCCCGTGACACACACACACAAACACACACGGCGGAGCCTACGCCTGCGCCAAGAGAGTTTAACAACAATCGAGCTGCTCCTCTGGGGCCCCTCCACCACCTCCCCACTCCCCAATCACGCCAGGTCCGCAGCTGGGATCAGTGGTTCCGATCGGCCCCTCCCGGGATCGGGAGGGTTTCAGTTCGAGCCTCAGTTCAGCACGCAGCCTGCAGCCCGCTCTTGCAGGTGCTGTGCCGAGGGAGTGCGGCGTTGTCAGAGGAGCCGGCTTTCGGACGCCGTGTTCGACCTGAGGCCTGTTCCGTCGAGGCCACTCGCTCGCTGTCACGTCTGGATCTATCCTTGGCCCCCTCTGCTTCCTGTCCACACGTGTGACACACGTCACGTCCTGCTTCCTCACTCCAGCTCCTCCCTATCTCTGTAACCTCCTCCAGACCTACACCCCTCTCTATCTCTGTAACCTCCTCCAACCCCTACAACCCTCCCTATCTCTGTAACCTCCTCCAGCCCCTACACCCCTCCCTATCTCTGTAACCTCCTCCAGCCCCTATAACCCTCCCTATCTCTGTAACCTCCTCCAGCCCCTACATCCCTCCCTATCTCTGTAACCTCCTCCAGCCCCTACACCCCTCCCTATCTCTGTAACCTCCTCCAGCGTCTACAACCCTCCCTATCTCTGTAACCTCCTCCAGCCCCTACACCCCTCCCTATCTCTGTAACCTCCTCCAGCCCCCTACACCCCTCCCTATCTCTGTAACCTCCTCCAACCCCTACAACCCTCCCTATCTCTGTAACCTCCTCCAGCCCCGACACCCCTCCCTATCTCTGTAACCTCCTCCAGCCCCCTACACCCCTCCCTATCTCTGTAACCTCCTCCAGCCCCTACACCCATCCCTATCTCTGTAACCTCCTCCAGCCCCTACACCCCTCCCTATCTCTGTAACCTCCTCCAGCGTCTACAACCCTCCCTATCTCTGTAACCTCCTCCAGCCCCTACACCCCTCCCTATCTCTGTAACCTCCTCCAGCCCCCTACACCCCTCCCTATCTCTGTAACCTCCTCCGACCCCCTCCAACCTTCCCTATCTCTGTAACCCCCTCCAGCCCCTACAACATCCCCTATCTCTGTAACCTCCTCCAGCCCCTACAATTCTCCCTATCTCTGTAACCTCCTCCAGCCCCTACAACCATCCCCATCTTGGTGCCTTCAGCTGCCTGGACCCCGAGGTCTGGATTTTCCTCCCTAAATCTCTCTACCTCATCTTTCTCTGCTTTCTTTTTCTGTCGTTTTCTCTATTCTCTCTTTTCTCTTTCTCTCTCTGTGTCTCTCTCTCTCTCTGTGTCTGTCTCTCTCTCTCACTGTCTGTCTCTCTCTCTCTCACTGTCTGTGTCTCTCTCTGTCTCTCTCTGTGTCTGTCTCTCTGTCTCTCTCTCTCTCTGTCTGCCTCTGTCTCTCTCTGTCTGCCTCTGTCTCTCTCTGTCTGCCTCTGTCTCTCTCTGTCTGCCTCTGTCTCTCTCTGTCTGCCTCTCTCTCTCTCTGTCTGCCTCTCTCTCTCTCTGTCTGCCTCTCTCTCTCTCTGTCTGCCTCTCTCTCTCTCTGTCTGCCTCTCTCTCTCTCTGTCTGCCTCTCTCTCTCTCTGTCTGCCTCTCTCTCTCTCTGTCTGCCTCTCTCTCTCTCTCTGTCTGCCTCTCTCTCTCTCTCTGTCTGCCTCTCTCTCTCTCTCTGTCTGCCTCTCTCTCTCTCTCTGTCTGCCTCTCTCTCTCTCTGTCTGCCTCTCTCTCTCTCTCTGTCTGCCTCTCTCTCTCTCTCTGTCTGCCTCTCTCTCTCTCTGTCTGCCTCTCTCTCTCTCTGTCTGCCTCTCTCTCTCTCTGTCTGCCTCTCTCTCTCTCTGTCTGCCTCTCTCTCTCTCTGTCTGCCTCTCTCTCTCTGTCTGCCTCTCTCTCTCTGTCTGCCTCTCTCTCTCTGTCTGCCTCTCTCTCTCTCTGTCTGCTTCTCTCTCTTTCTGTCTGCCTCTCTCTCTTTCTGTCTGCCTCTCTCTCTTTCTGTCTGCCTCTCTCTCTTTCTGTCTGCCTCTCTCTCTCTCTCTGTCTCTCTCTCTCTGTCTCTCTCTCTCTGTCTCTCTCTCTCTGTCTCTCTCTCTCTGTCTCTCTCTCTCTGTCTCTCTCTCTCTGTCTCTCTCTCTCTGTCTCTCTGTCTCTGTCTCTGTCTCTGTCTCTCTGTCTCTGTCTCTGTCTTTCTCTCACTCTACTCATTCTCTCTCTCTCGCTCTCTGTCTCTCTCGCTCTCTGTCTCTCTCGCTCTCTGTCTCTCTCGCTCTCTGTCTCTCTCGCTCTCTGTCTCTCTCGCTCTCTGTCTCTCTCGCTCTCTGTCTCTCTCGCTCTCTGTCTCTCTCGCTCTCTGTCTCTCTCGCTCTCTGTCTCTCTCGCTCTCTGTCTCTCTCGCTCTCTGTCTCTCTCGCTCTCTGTCTCTCTCGCTCTCTGTCTCTCTCGCTCTCTGTCTCTCTCGCTCTCTGTCTCTCTCGCTCTCTGTCTCTCTCGCTCTCTGTCTCTCTCGCTCTCTGTCTCTCGCTCTCTGTCTCTGTCTCGCTCTCTGTCTCTCTCGCTTTCTGTCTCTCTCGCTTTCTGTCTCTCTCGCTCTCTGTCTCTCTCGCTCTCTGTCTCTCTCGCTCTCTGTCTCTCTCGCTCTCTGTCTCTCTCGCTCTCTGTCTCTCTCGCTCTCTGTCTCTCTCGCTCTCTGTCTCTCTCGCTCTCTGTCTCTCTCGCTCTCTGTCTCTCTCTCGCTCTCTGTCTCTCTCTCGCTCTCTGTCTCGCTCTCGCTCTCTGTCTCGCTCTCTGTCTCTGTCTCGCTCTCTGTCTCTCTCGCTCTCTGTCTCTGTCTCGCTCTCTGTCTCTGTCTCGCTCTCTGTCTCTGTCTCGCTCTCTGTCTCTGTCTCGCTCTCTGTCTCGCTCTCTGTCTCGCTCTCTGTCTCGCTCTCTGTCTCGCTCTCTGTCTCGCTCTCTGTCTCGCTCTCTGTCTCTGTCTCTGTCTCTGTCTCTGTCTCTGTCTCTGTCTCTGTCTCTGTCTCTGTCTCTGTCTCTGTCTCTGTCTCTGTCTCGCTCTCGCTCTCGCTTTCGCTCTCTGTCTCTGTCTCTCTCTCTTTCGCTCTCTCGCTCTCTGTCTCTCTCGCTCTCTGTCTCTCTCGCTCTGTCTCTCTCGCTCTCTGTCTCTCTCGCTCTCTGTCTCTCTCGCTCTCTGTCTCTCTCGCTCTCTGTCTCTCTCGCTCTCTGTCTCTCTCGCTCTCTGTCTCTCTCGCTCTCTGTCTCTCTCGCTCTCTGTCTCTCTCGCTCTCTGTCTCTCCCGCTCTCTGTCTCTCCCGCTCTCTGTCTCTCCCGCTCTCTGTCTCTCCCGCTCTCTGTCTCTCCCGCTCTCTGTCTCTCCCGCTCTCTGTCTCTCCCGCTCTCTGTCTCTCCCGCTCTCTGTCTCTCCCGCTCTCTGTCTCTCCCGCTCTCTGTCTCTCCCGCTCTCTGTCTCTCCCGCTCTCTGTCTCTCCCGCTCTCTGTCTCTCCCGCTCTCTGTCTCTCCCGCTCTCTGTCTCTCCCGCTCTCTGTCTCTCCCGCTCTCTGTCTCTCCCGCTCTCTGTCTCTCCCGCTCTCTGTCTCTCCCGCTCTCTGTCTCTCCCGCTCTCTGTCTCTCCCGCTCTCTGTCTCTCCCGCTCTCTGTCTCTCCCGCTCTCTGTCTCTCCCGCTCTCTGTCTCTCCCGCTCTCTGTCTCTCCCGCTCTCTGTCTCTCCCGCTCTCTGTCTCTCCCGCTCTCTGTCTCTCCCGCTCTCTGTCTCTCCCGCTCTCTGTCTCTCCCGCTCTCTGTCTCTCCCGCTCTCTGTCTCTCCCGCTCTCTGCCTCTCCCGCTCTCTGCCTCTCCCGCTCTCTGCCTCTCCCGCTCTCTGCCTCTCCCGCTCTCTGCCTCTCCCGCTCTCTGCCTCTCCCGCTCTCTGCCTCTCCCGCTCTCTGCCTCTCCCGCTCTCTGCCTCTCCCGCTCTCTGCCTCTCCCGCTCTCTGCCTCTCCCGCTCTCTGCCTCTCCCGCTCTCTGCCTCTCCCGCTCTCTGCCTCTCCCGCTCTCTGTCTCTCCCGCTCTCTGTCTCTCCCGCTCTCTGTCTCTCCCGCTCTCTGTCTCTCCCGCTCTCTGTCTCTCCCGCTCTCTGTCTCTCCCGCTCTCTGTCTCTCCCGCTCTCTGTCTCTCCCGCTCTCTGTCTCTCCCGCTCTCTGTCTCTCCCGCTCTCTGTCTCTCCCGCTCTCTGTCTCTCCCGCTCTCTGTCTCTCCCGCTCTCTGTCTCTCCCGCTCTCTGTCTCTCCCGCTCTCTGTCTCTCCCGCTCTCTGTCTCTCCCGCTCTCTGTCTCTCCCGCTCTCTGTCTCTCCCGCTCTCTGTCTCTCCCGCTCTCTGTCTCTCCCGCTCTCTGTCTCTCCCGCTCTCTGTCTCTCCCGCTCTCTGTCTCTCCCGCTCTCTGTCTCTCCCGCTCTCTGTCTCTCCCGCTCTCTGTCTCTCCCGCTCTCTGTCTCTCCCGCTCTCTGTCTCTCCCGCTCTCTGTCTCTCCCGCTCTCTGTCTCTCCCGCTCTCTGTCTCTCCCGCTCTCTGTCTCTCCCGCTCTCTGTCTCTCCCGCTCTCTGTCTCTCCCGCTCTCTGTCTCTCCCGCTCTCTGTCTCTCCCGCTCTCTGTCTCTCCCGCTCTCTGTCTCTCCCGCTCTCTGTCTCTCCCGCTCTCTGTCTCTCCCGCTCTCTGTCTCTCCCGCTCTCTGTCTCTCCCGCTCTCTGTCTCTCCCGCTCTCTGTCTCTCCCGCTCTCTGTCTCTCCCGCTCTCTGTCTCTCCCGCTCTCTGTCTCTCCCGCTCTCTGTCTCTCCCGCTCTCTGTCTCTCCCGCTCTCTGTCTCTCCCGCTCTCTGTCTCTCCCGCTCTCTGTCTCTCCCGCTCTCTGTCTCTCCCGCTCTCTGTCTCTCCCGCTCTCTGTCTCTCCCGCTCTCTGTCTCTCCCGCTCTCTGTCTCTCCCGCTCTCTGTCTCTCCCGCTCTCTGTCTCTCCCGCTCTCTGTCTCTCCCGCTCTCTGTCTCTCCCGCTCTCTGTCTCTCCCGCTCTCTGTCTCTCCCGCTCTCTGTCTCTCCCGCTCTCTGTCTCTCCCGCTCTCTGTCTCTCCCGCTCTCTGTCTCTCCCGCTCTCTGTCTCTCCCGCTCTCTGTCTCTCCCGCTCTCTGTCTCTCCCGCTCTCTGTCTCTCCCGCTCTCTGTCTCTCCCGCTCTCTGTCTCTCCCGCTCTCTGTCTCTCCCGCTCTCTGTCTCTCCCGCTCTCTGTCTCTCCCGCTCTCTGTCTCTCCCGCTCTCTGTCTCTCCCGCTCTCTGTCTCTCCCGCTCTCTGTCTCTCCCGCTCTCTGTCTCTCCCGCTCTCTGTCTCTCCCGCTCTCTGTCTCTCCCGCTCTCTGTCTCTCCCGCTCTCTGTCTCTCCCGCTCTCTGTCTCTCCCGCTCTCTGTCTCTCCCGCTCTCTGTCTCTCCCGCTCTCTGTCTCTCCCGCTCTCTGTCTCTCCCGCTCTCTGTCTCTCCCGCTCTCTGTCTCTCCCGCTCTCTGTCTCTCCCGCTCTCTGTCTCTCCCGCTCTCTGTCTCTCCCGCTCTCTGTCTCTCCCGCTCTCTGTCTCTCCCGCTCTCTGTCTCTCCCGCTCTCTGTCTCTCCCGCTCTCTGTCTCTCCCGCTCTCTGTCTCTCCCGCTCTCTGTCTCTCCCGCTCTCTGTCTCTCCCGCTCTCTGTCTCTCCCGCTCTCTGTCTCTCCCGCTCTCTGTCTCTCCCGCTCTCTGTCTCTCCCGCTCTCTGTCTCTCCCGCTCTCTGTCTCTCCCGCTCTCTGTCTCTCCCGCTCTCTGTCTCTCCCGCTCTCTGTCTCTCCCGCTCTCTGTCTCTCCCGCTCTCTGTCTCTCCCGCTCTCTGTCTCTCCCGCTCTCTGTCTCTCCCGCTCTCTGTCTCTCCCGCTCTCTGTCTCTCCCGCTCTCTGTCTCTCCCGCTCTCTGTCTCTCCCGCTCTCTGTCTCTCCCGCTCTCTGTCTCTCCCGCTCTCTGTCTCTCCCGCTCTCTGTCTCTCCCGCTCTCTGTCTCTCCCGCTCTCTGTCTCTCCCGCTCTCTGTCTCTCCCGCTCTCTGTCTCTCCCGCTCTCTGTCTCTCCCGCTCTCTGTCTCTCCCGCTCTCTGTCTCTCCCGCTCTCTGTCTCTCCCGCTCTCTGTCTCTCCCGCTCTCTGTCTCTCCCGCTCTCTGTCTCTCCCGCTCTCTGTCTCTCCCGCTCTCTGTCTCTCCCGCTCTCTGTCTCTCCCGCTCTCTGTCTCTCCCGCTCTCTGTCTCTCCCGCTCTCTGTCTCTCCCGCTCTCTGTCTCTCCCGCTCTCTGTCTCTCCCGCTCTCTGTCTCTCCCGCTCTCTGTCTCTCCCGCTCTCTGTCTCTCCCGCTCTCTGTCTCTCCCGCTCTCTGTCTCTCCCGCTCTCTGTCTCTCCCGCTCTCTGTCTCTCCCGCTCTCTGTCTCTCCCGCTCTCTGTCTCTCCCGCTCTCTGTCTCTCCCGCTCTCTGTCTCTCCCGCTCTCTGTCTCTCCGCTCTCTGTCTCTCCCGCTCTCTGTCTCTCCCGCTCTCTGTCTCTCCCGCTCTCTGTCTCTCCCGCTCTCTGTCTCTCCCGCTCTCTGTCTCTCCCGCTCTCTGTCTCTCCCGCTCTCTGTCTCTCCCGCTCTCTGTCTCTCCCGCTCTCTGTCTCTCCCGCTCTCTGTCTCTCCCGCTCTCTGTCTCTCCCGCTCTCTGTCTCTCCCGCTCTCTGTCTCTCCCGCTCTCTGTCTCTCCCGCTCTCTGTCTCTCCCGCTCTCTGTCTCTCCCGCTCTCTGTCTCTCCCGCTCTCTGTCTCTCCCGCTCTCTGTCTCTCCCGCTCTCTGTCTCTCCCGCTCTCTGTCTCTCCCGCTCTCTGTCTCTCCCGCTCTCTGTCTCTCCCGCTCTCTGTCTCTCCCGCTCTCTGTCTCTCCCGCTCTCTGTCTCTCCCGCTCTCTGTCTCTCCCGCTCTCTGTCTCTCCCGCTCTCTGTCTCTCCCGCTCTCTGTCTCTCCCGCTCTCTGTCTCTCCCGCTCTCTGTCTCTCCCGCTCTCTGTCTCTCCCGCTCTCTGTCTCTCCCGCTCTCTGTCTCTCCCGCTCTCTGTCTCTCCCGCTCTCTGTCTCTCCCGCTCTCTGTCTCTCCCGCTCTCTGTCTCTCCCGCTCTCTGTCTCTCCCGCTCTCTGTCTCTCCCGCTCTCTGTCTCTCCCGCTCTCTGTCTCTCCCGCTCTCTGTCTCTCCCGCTCTCTGTCTCTCCCGCTCTCTGTCTCTCCCGCTCTCTGTCTCTCCCGCTCTCTGTCTCTCCCGCTCTCTGTCTCTCCCGCTCTCTGTCTCTCCCGCTCTCTGTCTCTCCCGCTCTCTGTCTCTCCCGCTCTCTGTCTCTCCCGCTCTCTGTCTCTCCCGCTCTCTGTCTCTCCCGCTCTCTGTCTCTCCCGCTCTCTGTCTCTCCCGCTCTCTGTCTCTCCCGCTCTCTGTCTCTCCCGCTCTCTGTCTCTCCCGCTCTCTGTCTCTCCCGCTCTCTGTCTCTCCCGCTCTCTGTCTCTCCCGCTCTCTGTCTCTCCCGCTCTCTGTCTCTCCCGCTCTCTGTCTCTCCCGCTCTCTGTCTCTCCCGCTCTCTGTCTCTCCCGCTCTCTGTCTCTCCCGCTCTCTGTCTCTCCCGCTCTCTGTCTCTCCCGCTCTCTGTCTCTCCCGCTCTCTGTCTCTCCCGCTCTCTGTCTCTCCCGCTCTCTGTCTCTCCCGCTCTCTGTCTCTCCCGCTCTCTGTCTCTCCCGCTCTCTGTCTCTCCCGCTCTCTGTCTCTCCCGCTCTCTGTCTCTCCCGCTCTCTGTCTCTCCCGCTCTCTGTCTCTCCCGCTCTCTGTCTCTCCCGCTCTCTGTCTCTCCCGCTCTCTGTCTCTCCCGCTCTCTGTCTCTCCCGCTCTCTGTCTCTCCCGCTCTCTGTCTCTCCCGCTCTCTGTCTCTCCCGCTCTCTGTCTCTCCCGCTCTCTGTCTCTCCCGCTCTCTGTCTCTCCCGCTCTCTGTCTCTCCCGCTCTCTGTCTCTCCCGCTCTCTGTCTCTCCCGCTCTCTGTCTCTCCCGCTCTCTGTCTCTCCCGCTCTCTGTCTCTCCCGCTCTCTGTCTCTCCCGCTCTCTGTCTCTCCCGCTCTCTGTCTCTCCCGCTCTCTGTCTCTCCCGCTCTCTGTCTCTCCCGCTCTCTGTCTCTCCCGCTCTCTGTCTCTCCCGCTCTCTGTCTCTCCCGCTCTCTGTCTCTCCCGCTCTCTGTCTCTCCCGCTCTCTGTCTCTCCCGCTCTCTGTCTCTCCCGCTCTCTGTCTCTCCCGCTCTCTGTCTCTCCCGCTCTCTGTCTCTCCCGCTCTCTGTCTCTCCCGCTCTCTGTCTCTCCCGCTCTCTGTCTCTCCCGCTCTCTGTCTCTCCCGCTCTCTGTCTCTCCCGCTCTCTGTCTCTCCCGCTCTCTGTCTCTCCCGCTCTCTGTCTCTCCCGCTCTCTGTCTCTCCCGCTCTCTGTCTCTCCCGCTCTCTGTCTCTCCCGCTCTCTGTCTCTCCCGCTCTCTGTCTCTCCCGCTCTCTGTCTCTCCCGCTCTCTGTCTCTCCCGCTCTCTGTCTCTCCCGCTCTCTGTCTCTCCCGCTCTCTGTCTCTCCCGCTCTCTGTCTCTCCCGCTCTCTGTCTCTCCCGCTCTCTGTCTCTCCCGCTCTCTGTCTCTCCCGCTCTCTGTCTCTCCCGCTCTCTGTCTCTCCCGCTCTCTGTCTCTCCCGCTCTCTGTCTCTCCCGCTCTCTGTCTCTCCCGCTCTCTGTCTCTCCCGCTCTCTGTCTCTCCCGCTCTCTGTCTCTCCCGCTCTCTGTCTCTCCCGCTCTCTGTCTCTCCCGCTCTCTGTCTCTCCCGCTCTCTGTCTCTCCCGCTCTCTGTCTCTCCCGCTCTCTGTCTCTCCCGCTCTCTGTCTCTCCCGCTCTCTGTCTCTCCCGCTCTCTGTCTCTCCCGCTCTCTGTCTCTCCCGCTCTCTGTCTCTCCCGCTCTCTGTCTCTCCCGCTCTCTGTCTCTCCCGCTCTCTGTCTCTCCCGCTCTCTGTCTCTCCCGCTCTCTGTCTCTCCCGCTCTCTGTCTCTCCCGCTCTCTGTCTCTCCCGCTCTCTGTCTCTCCCGCTCTCTGTCTCTCCCGCTCTCTGTCTCTCCCGCTCTCTGTCTCTCCCGCTCTCTGTCTCTCCCGCTCTCTGTCTCTCCCGCTCTCTGTCTCTCCCGCTCTCTGTCTCTCCCGCTCTCTGTCTCTCCCGCTCTCTGTCTCTCCCGCTCTCTGTCTCTCCCGCTCTCTGTCTCTCCCGCTCTCTGTCTCTCCCGCTCTCTGTCTCTCCCGCTCTCTGTCTCTCCCGCTCTCTGTCTCTCCCGCTCTCTGTCTCTCCCGCTCTCTGTCTCTCCCGCTCTCTGTCTCTCCCGCTCTCTGTCTCTCCCGCTCTCTGTCTCTCCCGCTCTCTGTCTCTCCCGCTCTCTGTCTCTCCCGCTCTCTGTCTCTCCCGCTCTCTGTCTCTCCCGCTCTCTGTCTCTCCCGCTCTCTGTCTCTCCCGCTCTCTGTCTCTCCCGCTCTCTGTCTCTCCCGCTCTCTGTCTCTCCCGCTCTCTGTCTCTCCCGCTCTCTGTCTCTCCCGCTCTCTGTCTCTCCCGCTCTCTGTCTCTCCCGCTCTCTGTCTCTC
>NC_054507.1:27692568-27700068 GCF_017639515.1 Carcharodon carcharias | reverse complement strand
TTGGAATCCCCTGCTGATTCATCCCTTATCTGGATTGCATTCCTGGCACAGGCAGGGGTGTCTGTGTGGAGGGATCCAGTGCAACAGGAGGCCACTCAGCCCATCCCACACCTTCTGGCCCTCTGAAAGATCCATCCGATTTAGTCCCCGCTCTTCCCTGCCAATCCCTTGCTCTGTCCCCTCCCCCTCCCACGCCTCCCCCCCCCCCCGCCAAATCCCTCCAAATTCCCCCCCCCCCTTCCAGTATTTATCCCATTCCCCCCCCTCCCCCACCCTTGTGAAAGTTCCTATTGAATCTGCTCCCACCGCCCTTTCAGGCAGCGCCTTCCAGATCACCACAACTCGCTGTGTTTATAAAAAATAATTCTCCTCATCTACCCCCCCATCCCCACCCTCTGGTTCTGTTACCGATTCTCTTCAATCTGTGTCCCCCTCTGGTTACCGACCTTCCCACCACTGGAAACAGTCTCTCCTTCTCTACTCTACCCCAAACCCCCTCCCTTCGTGATTTTGAACATCTCGATTCAATCTCCCCCCCACCTCCCTTAACCTTCTCAGCTCTAAGGAGAACAATCCCAGCTTCTCCAGTCCCTCCACGTGAACTGAAGCCCACTCATCCTCTTCCCCCCCCCTCTTGATTTTGAACGCCTTGATTCAATCCCCCCAGCTCGCATGAGACCACAAGACATAGGACCAGGCGAGTGGGGAGTGTCCCATCACACCCCTGACACCTTGTCGATGGTGGACAGGCTTTGGGGGGGAGTCAGGAGGTGAGTGACTCTCCGCAGGATTCCCAGCCTCTGACCTGCTCTTATAAGACCACAAGACATAGGAGCAGAAATTAGGCCATTCGGCCCATCAAGTCTGCTCCGCCATTCAATCAAGAACCTATCTATCTCGGTCTTAAATACACTCAATGACCCGGCCTCCACTGCCTTCTGTGGCAATGAATTCCATAGATTCACCACTCTCTGGCTAAAGAAGTTTCTCCTCATTTCTGTTCTAAAAGGTCTTCCCTTTACTCTGAGGCTGTGCCCTCGGGTCCGAGTCTCTGCTACTGATGGGGACATCTTCCCCACGTCCCACTCTATCCAGGCCTTTCGGTATTCTGTAAGTTTCAATCCGATCCCCCCCCTCATCCTTCTAAACTCCATTGAATATTGACCTTAACCTCCCTTAATCTTCTCTGCTCTAAGGAGAACAATCCCAGCTTCTCTAGTCCCTCCACGTGAACTGAAGCCCCCTCATCCTCCCCCCCAGGGTCCCGTTCTGGTAAATCTCCCTCCGAGACCCTCCACATCCTTCCTGAAGGGCGGGGTTTGGGGAGGTTTTGTGGGGGGGTGGGGGGTGGTGGTGGGGTGGGGTGGGGGGGGCGGGATTGGTGCGCAGTACTCCAGCTGGGGGCCACCTGGTGATTTCCAAATGCAGGATGTTAAACCAGGCCTGCTGCACCCATTCACTTCAGACCACGGCTGGTGGCCTTAACTCCTCTTCCCTGTCTGTAGCACACCCCCCCCCCCACCCCCGGCCGGCCTCAATAACCCTCGACTCCCTCGTCGGTCAAAAGTCTGTCTAACTCGGCCTTGAGTACATCCACTGACCCAACCCCTGCTGCTCCCTGGGGAGGAGGATTCCATCGATGAGGAACAGGAGGAGGTCATTCGGCTCCTCGATCCTACTCTCCCCTCCCCCACCGTTCAGTAGGATTATGGCTGATCGGATTGTAACCTCAACCCCACATTCTCCACCCCCCCCCCCCGACTTGTCAATCAGGAATCCATCCACCTCGACCTTACAAACATTCAGAGACTCTGCTCCCACTGCCTTTCGAGGAAGAGAGTTCCAGAGACTCGCCCCCACCCCCTCGGAGACAGAAAACATTTCTCCTCGTCTCTGTCCTAAATGAATGACCCCCCTTATTTTTAAACAGTGACCCCCCCCACCGTTCTAGATTCTCCCACAAGAGGAAGCAAAGCCTTGAAGCAATGGCCTGCATGTTTGAGATCCTTTCTAACGTAGAGCAGAAGATGAACGGCCCCCTCCCAAGATGTCCCAACAAGCGGGTACTTGTGGTGGGGGCGGGTGAGGTGGGTTTTGGAGAACTTTCTGAGGCAATCCAAGCACGGAAGGGCTTTCGATGCCCGGATACACGAATCCTGGAAGGTGGTGGTCCAGTTTGATCAGGTTTTCCTGAAAACAAAGGGCAGGCAGTGTTCTTGCCTTACTGAGCAGAGCCCTGGTGTGTAAGAGCAGAGGAATCGGGCACAGAGAGAGGGCCATCTGACAGCCAGTCCTTCTCGATGGTGCGGCGCTCCCTCAGCACTGACCCTCTGACAGTGCGGCACTCCCTCAGCACTGACCCTCCGACAGTGCAGGGCTCCCTCAGCGCTGACCCTCTGACAGTGCGGCTCTCCCTCAGCGCTGACCCTCCGACAGTGCGGGGCTCCCTCAGCGCTGACCCTCCCACAGCGCGGCGCTCCCTTGACCTGTTGAGCACTTGGGACTTGGGCTTGTGGGGGGTCAGGATGCACCTGTAGCCTTCAGGACACCTCAGTGTAAGTGGACCTTCATTTGAAGCCCGATTCTACTGTGTTAACCCGCACCCACTTTCAAATATTTACACCATTAGTCCGAACGTGCACACGGGCTTAAAAGCCGTGAGGGGAAGCGGCCGCCTGTGCGCGCCCTGTCTGCCTGTGTGTGCGGCGGCCTGTGCGCGCCCTGTCTGCCTGTGCGCGCCCTGTCTGCCTGTGCGCGCCCTGTCTGCCTGTGCGCGCCCTGTCTGCCTGTGCGCGCCCTGTCTGCCTGTGCGCGCCCTGTCTGCCTGTGTGCGCGGCGGCCTGTGCGCGCCCTGTCTGCCTGTGCGCGCCCTGTCTGCCTGTGCGCGCCCTGTCTGCCTGTGCGCGCCCTGTCTGCCTGTGCGCGCCCTGTCTGCCTGTGCGCGCGCCCTGTCTGCCTGTGCGCGCGCCCTGTCTGCCTGTGCGCGCGCCCTGTCTGCCTGTGCGCGCGCCCTGTCTGCCTGTGCGCGCGCCCTGTCTGCCTGTGCGCGCGCCCTGTCTGCCTGTGCGCGCGCCCTGTCTGCCTGTGCGCGCGCCCTGTCTGCCTGTGCGCGCGCCCTGTCTGCCTGTGCGCGCGCCCTGTCTGCCTGTGCGCGCGCCCTGTCTGCCTGTGCGCGCGCCCTGTCTGCCTGTGCGCGCGCCCTGTCTGCCTGTGCGCGCGCCCTGTCTGCCTGTGCGCGCGCCCTGTCTGCCTGTGCGCGCGCCCTGTCTGCCTGTGCGCGCGCCCTGTCTGCCTGTGCGCGCGCCCTGTCTGCCTGTGCGCGCGCCCTGTCTGCCTGTGCGCGCGCCCTGTCTGCCTGTGCGCGCGCCCTGTCTGCCTGTGCGCGCGCCCTGTCTGCCTGTGCGCGCGCCCTGTCTGCCTGTGCGAGGTTGAGATGTTACGCGAGTGCAAAGCGATGTGTGGTAATGATGTTGTAATTTCTGGCAGGTCCTCACCAGAAGTTGTTTAAGTGTGCCGTGAATGAGTACCAGTGCCTGGGAACAGAGACCTGCATTCACATGAGCAAGCTCTGCGACGGAAAGTGGGATTGTACCGACGGCTACGATGAAGGACCCCACTGTCGAGGTATGAATCCCGCGGGCCTGACCCATGACGTGAGTGCACCGCAGCCTCCTCGGACCGATGGCTGACTCTCCCACAGTGCTGCGCTCCCTCAGCGCTGACCCTCCCACAGTGCGGCGCTCCCTAAGCACTGACCCTCCCACAGTGCGGCGCTCCCTAAGCACTGACCCTCCGACAGTGTGGCACTCCCTCAGCGCTGACCTTCTGACAGTGCGGCGCTCCCTCGGCACTGACCCTCCCACAGTGCGGCGCTCCCTCGGCGCTGACCCTCCCACAGCGCGGCGCTCCCTCAGCGCTGACCCTCCCACAGTGCGGCGCTCCCTCGGTGCTGACCGTCCCACAGTGCGGTTCTCCCTAAGCGCTGGCCCTCCGACAGTGCGGCGCTCCCTCAGCGCTGGCCCTCCGACAGTGCGGCACTCCCTCGGCGCTGACCCTCCGACAGTGCGGCTCTCCCTCGGCACTGACCCTCCGACAGTGCGGCTCTCCCTCGGCGCTGACCCTCCGACAGTGCGGCGCTCCCTCGGCGCTGACCCTCCGACAGTGCGGCGCTCCCTCGGCGCTGACCCTCTGACAGTGCGGCTCTCCCTCGGCACTGACCCTCCGACAGTGCGGCGCTCCCTCGGCGCTGACCCTCCGACAGTGCGGCGCTCCCTCGGCGCTGACCCTCTGACAGTGCGGCTCTCCCTCAGCACTGACCCTCCCCTAGCACTTGAGGGTTGAGGCGAGTGGGCGCAACCCCACCCCCCCCCCCCCCCAACCCCCCCCCATAAAAACTGTGGGGTGACCACCGGTAAGCGGAACTGTCGGAAAGCTGTGAAGGATTGTGTGGAGGGCAGGAAAACCTTGAGCTTGCTCCAGCAGCCTGGCGCTCGAGTGTTTTTATTTTGACATTTCCTGATCTGTGACTCAGCTGCGTGCACTCCCATTTTAATGTCTGCGGTTTCTGATAGATTGTAATCAGGGCTGTGGTACAGAGGTTTGGCAGGAGTCTCCTGTTGATCCGCTTGGTTGCCGATGTGTGCTTAACTCCACGATAGCAAGAGTCCCAGAGCCTCCCAGCAGCCAGGCTGCGGGATTGGCCCTGCTCGAGAGACTGTCCCTGCAACCGCCCCCCCACCCCCCCCAACGCCTCCTCCCCCCGCCCCGCAAACACAGCGTGGTGACGGCGCGCAGCCGATTGCGGGCGGAGCTATCCTCTTCCGAATACATTCCTGTCGTTGACGCAGAGGAAGAAGGTGGTGGTGCAGTGGGAGACGGGGGCGTGCTACACACAGAGTAGAAGGCGTGCGGTGTCGCCACAGGCGGGAGCCTCGGGTTAATGTCTCACGTGGAATATGACCACCCCCCCCCCAACCCCACACACACCCCCCCCTCAGCTCTGACCCTCCGACAGAGCGGCGCTCCCTCAGCGCTGACCCTCCGACAGTGCGGCGCTCCCTCAGCACTGACCCTCCCACAGTGCGGCACTCCCTCAGCACTGACCCTCCGACAGTGCGGCTCTCCCTCAGCACTGACCCTCCGACAGTGCGGCTCTCCCTCAGCACTGACCCTCCGACAGTGCGGCGCTCCCTCAGCACTGACCCTCCGACAGTGCGGCTCTCCCTCGGCGCTGACCCTCCGACAGTGCGGCGCTCCCTCAGCACTGACCCTCCCACAGTGCGGCACTCCCTCAGCACTGACCCTCCGACAGTGCGGCTCTCCCTCAGCACTGACCCTCCGACAGTGCGGCTCTCCCTCAGCACTGACCCTCCGACAGTGCGGCTCTCCCTCAGCACTGACCCTCCGACAGTGCGGCGCTCCCTCAGCACTGACCCTCCGACAGTGCGGCTCTCCCTCGGCGCTGACCCTCCGACAGTGCGGCACTCCCTCAGCACTGACCCTCCGACAGTGCGGCTCTCCCTCAGCGCTGACCCTCCGACAGTGCGGCTCTCCCTCAGCACTGACCCTCCAACAGTGCGGCACTCCCTCAGCACTGACCCTCCGACAGTGCGGCACTCCCTCAGCACTGACCCTCCGACAGTGCGGTGCTCCCTCAGCACTGACCCTCCCACAGCGCGGCTCTCCCTCAGCACTGACCCTCCGATATGGCGGTGGTCCCTCACTCTCAGCCACGTTCTACCAGAAATGCTTTGAGCATGCGCATGGTGCACCTTTCATGGTTGAGGAGGCCACTCAGTACATTGTGGCCTGTGCTGGCTCTTTGACAGATGTATCCGTTTGGCCCACACTCCCTCTCCCCCCCCCCCGCCACAAGGTGGGGGATCTTGTCCGCCGAGGGGCAGAACCCTCACTGCCGCCCTGGCAGGAGCTCTTCACCGGCAGGGAGACGGCGATTGGGGAGGATTCTTGCGATGACGCTGGAAGCTGTCCTAACAAGAGTACGGACATCGCCGCCGGGGTTCAACACTGCCTCCAGTGCGCCCGCCGGGCCTCCAGCTGCCTGACGCAGAGAGTGAAGACCAGCCCCAGCACCCAGCCCGTGGTCTACAGAGACCCCAGGAGGGCAGAGGATACGCTTCACCCTCAAAAGCACCACCCCCCCCCCAATCCCCTTGAGAAAGCTCAACACCACCCACCCCCCCCCCCCCCCCCCGCCCCCAGACGCCTGGGAACCCCTGGCCCGAGTTTGGAGGGAAAGCAACCGGCGAGGTGGCTGAGCGCCTCAAGTCTCATCACCGAGGGAGTGCCTAACACTCCCCCAACCTGCTCTACCGCTCCCCCCGCCACCCACCCCCCCACCCCCCACCTACCTCACCCCCCTTCACCCCCCCCCTCCCTTTTTGAAAGTTCCTGTTGAATCTGCTTCCACCTCCCAGATCACGACAGCCCATTGACGCCGGGCAGGTTTCCCTGGTGCTGCCTCCCGGCGTGTCCCCTTTCCAAACCCGCCCCGCGGTACCAAATCGACGGCTGCGAGCAGGAGGAGGTCCTTCGGCCCCTCCAGCTCACGTTTCCCCCCCCCCTCCCCCCCATCCCATAATGTCACGGCTGATCCCCTCCCCCCCGCCCCGCCTCCTACCCCGACTCCACTTTCCCCCCGCCCTGTCCCTCGAGTCCCTTACTGCCCGATAACCTCTCGCTGCCACAGTCCCGGATATACTCATCAACAGGGCATCCACCGGGGTGGAGAATTCCAAAGATTCCCCCGCCCTCCGAGTGCAGAAATTTCTCCCCTGTCTCAGTCCGAAATGGCCTAGCCCTTATCCCAAGACTGTGTCCCCCCCCCCCCTGCCCCCCGACCCCAACTGGGCTGCTGGTACTGCTGAGAATGAAAAGGGGCTGTTTGACTCTTCAAGCGTACCGTAGACTGTGTCTGACAGAGCTTTCCGCCACTCTCTGGTTAATGGTACAGCTCGGAAGTGCTCAGCTCCAATCATACAGCCATTCAATTCTCACTCTTTTCCCCCTCAACTCTCCCTGGTGGATATGATCTTGGCCAGTTGCCAAAGTTGTTTCCTAAGTGTGCCGGAGGAGGGGATAGCCAGTTAATCTGGCACTCGTTTCTCGGACTCTTTGTCCCTGTGGCAGGCCCCTCTCTCTCCGTCTTTCTCTCTCTCCGTCTCTCTCTCTCTCCGTCTCTCTCTCTCTCCGTCTCTCTCTCTCTCCGTCTCTCTCTCTCTCCGTCTCTCTCTCTCTCCGTCTCTCTCTCTCTCCGTCTCTCTCTCTCTCTCCGTCTCTCTCTCTCTCCGTCTCTCTCTCTCTCCGTCTCTCTCTCTCTCCGTCTCTCTCTCTCTCCGTCTCTCTCTCTCTCCGTCTCTCTCTCTCTCCGTCTCTCTCTCTCTCCGTCTCTCTCTCTCTCCGTCTCTCTCTCTCTCCGTCTCTCTCTCTCCGTCTCTCTCTCTCTCTCTCCGTCTCTCTCTCTCTCTCTCCGTCTCTCTC
>NC_054507.1:27645068-27662568 GCF_017639515.1 Carcharodon carcharias | reverse complement strand
ATCTCCGCTTCCACCGCCCTTGTGGGGGCAGCCAGTTCCAGGTTGTCACCGCTCGCTGCGGGGGATAGGGTTCCTCCTCACAACCCCCCCACACCCCAATGTCCAGAACCTCAAACCCTTGTGTCCCCCTCACCCAACCCCCGCAATCCTTGCCCCATTAGCTAAGGGGATCAGCTTTCCTCTGTCCACCTTATCCGAACATGTCACCCATCTCGTACCCCCCCCCCACCCCCAAATCCGCTCTCCCCTCCATCCCCTTTGCTCTGAGGAGAATGGCCCCCAGCTTCTCCGACCCCCACCTCAGAGCTAAACACCCACCCCCTCCTCGATCCCTCGTACCGTTCTGGTAAACCTCCCTCCCACCCTCTCGAGGACCCTCACACCCGTCCTGGAGCGCGGCGCTGACCGGAACTGGACGCGGACCCCTCGTTGCAGCCTGTTGGGAGGTTTCCCACGGCTCGGTGTAACCTCCCTGCTTTTGACCATAACTTAGAACCAAAACACTACTTGGGCTGTCAAGCGTGGGGAGCTCCCTGAGCTTGTTTGAGGCGCTACATCAAGGCAGGTTTGTCCTCTTGCGAACACGCCGACCTTTGGCCGGAGGGTCACTCATCACTTCCGGTGATTCTCCGGCCCACCACCCGCGGGCTCCCTTTGAATATCCGCTCGCCCCGCTCCCCAAAGCGATACTGCGGTTATACGCGGTGTGCCTTTAACACAGCCAAGCGGGTCCTTGAGCACGTACAAATAGGCGACGGCCGGGGAGCTGATTGGCCTGGACCCTCTGTACAGAAATTGGAGGGGAGTGGGGGGGTGTGGGGCGGGGGGGGCGGTGGGGGTGTGCTTTCTGCTCAGGCTTGTATTCGGAGACTGACCTCGTGTTATAATCTTCTCCTCCTCAGAGGGTGCGGAGAACTGTACGAGAGCAGGGTGTAAGCACAGGTGCGCAGTCACCAACAGTGGAGCAATCTGTTACTGCAACAATTCCTACGCCCTGGCTGAAGATGGCAAATCTTGCAGAGGTTAGTGGCGCGGCTCGAGCTTCTGGAGTTCTACCGGGTCTCGGCAGGCTCTCCCCTCCTCTGCCTCCTACAACAGCGGTGAGGGCGGTGGTGGTGGGTGGGGTGGGTGGAGTGTGATGCGGGGCTCGCCATCTTAGGATAAGGGCTCGGCCATTTTGGACCGAGACGGGGAGAAATTTCCGCGCTCGGCGGGGTCGGCGACTTCTTAGGGATTCTCGACCCCCGGTGGATGCCCCGTTGTCGAGTATATCCGGAGCGGTCTTTAATCTTTCGTGGGATGTGGGTGCCCCACCCCCCTTGATCGGAGGGCCTCGCCCGGCCATTTCGGAAGGGGGCAGTTAAGACTCGACCACGTCGCTGTGTGAGTGGGTCTGGAGTCACGTGTAGGGTCAGACCGGGGTCAGGATGGCCAGATTTCCCTCCTTCCCTAAAAATGAACCAGATGGGTTTTTTTAAAAAAAAGTCAATTGATGATCGTTGTCACAGTCACCATGACTGAGACTGGTTTACAATCCCAGATTTTATTAATTGAATTGAAACTCCCCCCGCCTCCCCCCCCTGCCGCCGGCTCCCATCGAGACCCTTTGGCTCACCCGCTGTGCCCCACCCTTGTACGCCACGTGACAGACCTACTCGGCCCCACCCAGAGACCTGGATCGCCTGCGGGGAGAGAGGTGCCTATCAGGAGATTCTTTCTGCCTCTTCGAAACAGGGCCAGTTTGGAGAGGGGGAAAGGGGGGAGGGTTCCCCTCCTTGAATGACCGTATCGGCCGCCAGCCAGAACCTGGTCCCCGCCCCCTCCGATGGACAGAATTGGAAGAGGCTCAGGATGTTCCCGATGGTAAAAATACCCGGACAAGCTCAAGCGGTCTGACAGCATCTGCGGAGAGGAGCACGCTTGACGTGCGACTGACTTTTCAACAGAACCGACCAGAGAGCACCTTCGACCCGCTCCCCTGCCTTTCAATCTGGACGTGACCTTTAATCATATTCTTCGCTCTGAAAATATTCATTCAGGAGATGCTGTGTTAACTCGGGGGGGTTGGGGGGAGATGCATCGGCCGGGGGGCGGGGGGGGAGTTTGGACGAGTTTGCAAATGTGAGCGGCCGATGTCCTGACATGCCTGACATGCCTAACATCCTCTTTCTCCCCCTCGACACCGGGGGGAAAGCAGATTTCGACGAGTGCACGATATACGGCACTTGCAGCCAGACTTGCAGCAACACGGAGGGCTCATACACCTGTAGCTGCGTGGAGGGCTACCTGTTGCAGCCGGACAACAGATCGTGCAAGGCAAAGAATGGTGAGAACCACCCCCCCAGCAGTGGTGGGGGGGGGGGGGGAGTCGCGGCTCGGTGGAGGGGTGGTGGAGGGTGGAAGGGATGGTGGCAGGGCACATCCTGAGCTGCGGAACCCCGGTGGGGAGTCCTCGCGCGGGGCCGGTGGGGTTCGAACTGGCCCGCACGCAGGGTCACTAAGGGAATCGGGGAGGGTGGGGGTTGGGGGAGGGGGAAACGAGGCGAGGGGTTGGGGGGGAAGCGTGGTCGAGGTAGGAGGTCAGCTGTCAGCCGATTCGATGGGGAAGGGGGCAAGCTCGAGGGGCTGACTGACCTCCTTCCTGTTCCTGGTTACCCCCCCACCCCTATTAAGACCATATGACAAGAGGAGCAGAGAATTGGCCACTCGGCCCATCGAGTCTGCTCCGCCATTCAATCACAGCCGATGAGTTTCTCAACCCCATTCTCCCGCCTTCTCCCTGTAACCTTTGATCCCCTTACTGATCAAGAACCTAAGACGACCATAAGACATAGGAGCAGAAAGTAGGCCACTCGGCCCATCCAGTCCGCTCCACCTTTGATCCCCTCACCGATCGATCTCGGTCTGAAATGAGAATGAAGAGTGGAGATTTCGGAGAGGGTGTTCCGACGTTAACGTGTCTGTGTGTGTGTGTGTGTGTGTGTCATTCCCCGCAGAGCCCGTGGACAGGCCCCCGGTCCTCCTGATAGCCAACTCCCAGAACATCATGGCCACAAACCTGCACGGGGCGGGCGTCAACTTCATCAACCCGGTCAGCACCAAGCAGACGACGGCCATGGACTTTGTGTACGCGGAGGAGACAGTGTGCTGGGTCTACGTGGGGGACGCCACCACCGACACCCAGCTCAAGTGTGCCAAGATCGCCAACCTCAAGGGCTTCACAGAGGAGACGGTCGTCAACATATCGCTCAGCATCCACCGTGAGTGTCCCGGTGGCGGGGTGGGGGGGGTGGTGGGGGGCTGGGGGACACACCGTGCTGTTCCTTCACCCTCCCCTCGTGGTGAGAGAGGCGGAGGTGAGACGGGTTGGTGGGTGGGGTGGGTGAAGCTCCTCTTCTGGGTCCTCTGTGGGCCCATAGGGTTCAGACTCGATGATTGGTGGGTTTACTGGAAGAAATGTTGGAACGTGTTTTGCTCGCTCTCTCCCTCTGTCTCTCTATCCCTGTCTGTTTCTCTCTCTCTCTCTCTCTCTCTCCTTTCCCTGTCTTTCTCTCTCTCTCTCTCTTTCCCTGTCTCTCTCTCTTTCCCTGTCTCTCTCTTTCCCTGTCTCTCTCTCTTTCCCTGTCTCTCTCTTTCCCTGTCTCTCTCTTTCCCTGTCTCTCTCTTTCCCTGTCTCTCTCTTTCCCTGTCTCTCTCTTTCCCTGTCTCTCTCTTTCCCTGTCTCTCTCTTTCCCTGTCTCTCTCTTTCCCTGTCTCTCTCTTTCCCTGTCTCTCTCTTTCCCTGTCTCTCTCTCTTTCCCTGTCTCTCTCTCTTTCCCTGTCTCTCTCTCTTTCCCTGTCTCTCTCTCTTTCCCTGTCTCTCTCTCTTTCCCTGTCTCTCTCTCTTTCCCTGTCTCTCTCTCTCTTTCCCTGTCTCTCTCTCTCTCTTTCCCTGTCTCTCTCTCTCTCTTTCCCTGTCTCTCTCTCTCTCTTTCCCTGTCTCTCTCTCTCTTTCCCTGTCTCTCTCTCTCTCTTTCCCTGTCTCTCTCTCTCTTTCCCTGTCTCTCTCTCTCTCTCTTTCCCTGTCTCTCTCTCTCTCCTTCCCTGTCTCTCTCTCTCTCTTTCCCTGTCTCTCTCTCTCTCTTTCCCTGTCTCTCTCTCTCTTTCCCTGTCTCTCTCTCTCTTTCCCTGTCTCTCTCTCTCTCTCCCTGTCTCTCTCTCTCTCTCTCCCTGTCTCTCTCTCTTTCCCTGTCTCTCTCTCTTTCCCTGTCTCTCTCTCTCTCCCTGTCTCTCTCTCTCTCCCTGTCTCTCTCTCTCTCCCTGTCTCTCTCTCCCTGTCTCTCTCTCCCTGTCTCTCTCTCTCTCCCTGTCTCTCTCTCTCTCTCCCTGTCTCTCTCTCTCTCCCTGTCTCTCTCTCTCTCCCTGTCTCTCTCTCTCTCTCTGTCTCTCTCTCTCTCTCCCTGTCTCTCTCTCTCTCTCTCGCTCTCTCTCCCTCCCTGTCTGTCTGTCTCTCTCTCTCGCTCTCTCTCCCTGTCTCGCTCTCTCTCGCTCTGTCTCTCCCTGTCTCTGTCTCTCTCCCTCTCTCTCTCTCTCTCTCTTCTCTCCCCACCCGTCCCCCCCCACCCCCCACCTCTCTCTGTCTCCTGTGATTTTGGATGCCTTGCTTAAATCTCTCCCTCCCTTAACCTTCTCTGCTCTAAGGAGAACAATCCCAGCTTCTCCAGTCCCTCCACGTGAACTGAAGTCCCCTCATCCTCCCTCTGATCCCCCCCCCCATTTTGGTAAATCTCCTTCTCTCCGAGATCCTTGACATCCTTCCTAAAGCCCGGGATTGGGGACACGAGGTACTCCAGCTGTGTGTGTGTGTGTGTGTGTGTGTGTGTGTGTGTGTGTGTGTGTGTGTGTGTGTGTGTGTGTGTGTGTGTGTGTGTGTGTGTGTGTGTGTGTGTGTGTGTGTGTGTGTGTGTGTGTGTGTGTGTGTGTGTGTGTGTGTGTGTGGTGGTGCTAAGCACTGACTTGTAAAATGGGGGTACGGTGTAAACTCTTTGCTCCTCTTGCTGCCTTTGTTAGTCCAGCTGAGATCAAGTGTAACAGGTAGAGTTGGAGCTGTTTGTCAGCCTTGGTTTCGTGTGCCCTCTCTGTGGGTAATAATAGGGGGGAGCATGCACACACAGAGTCAGGGAAGGGAGCTGGAACTGTTAACCGAGCAGGCAAAGAAAATTGGTGGGTGGGAGAGATGCAGTCCAGAAGGCAGTTGGTACATTGGTCTTCATGGCGAGAGGACTTGAGTACAGGAGTGAGGGTGTCTGACTGCAGCTGTACAGGGTCCACAGAGGCTCAAGCAAGGCTGCTTTGTCCTGGAAGGTGTCGAGCTTCTCGAGTGTTGTGGGAGCCGCACTCATCCAGGCAAGTGGGGAATGTCCCATCACACTCCTGACTTGTGCCTTGTAGATGCACCTCACAATAAAGGCCACCACCACATCTGCAAATGGTTATGTTGGCCTTCATTGCGAGGGGACTTGAGTACAGGAGCGAGGATGTCTTACTGCAGCTGTACAGGGTCTTGGTGAGACCACACCTGGAGTATTGTGTGGGCAGTTTGGGTCTCCTTACCTAAGGAAGGATATACTTGCCCCAGAGGGAGTGCAGCGAAGGTTCACCAGACTGATTCCTGGGATGGCAGGATTGTTGTATGAGGAGAGACTGGGCCGACTAGGCCTGTATTCACTGGAGTTTAGGGGAATGAAAGGGGATCTGGTTGAAAGGTATGAAATTCTGACAGGGATGGACAGACCGGATACAGGGATGGTGTTCCCTCTGGCTGGGGTCAGGGAGAGGGTCTAGAACAAGGGGGGTCACAGTCTCAGGATACGGGGTGGGCCATTTGGGAGTGAGATGAGGAGAAAGGTCTTCACTCAGAGGGTGATGAACCTGTGGAATTCTCTACCTCAGAAGGCTGTGGAGGTCCCAGTCACTGAATATATTTAAGAAGAAAATAGATTGATTTCTGGACTCGAAAGGCGTGAAGGGGAGAGAGCGGGGGGACGGTGTTGAGATAGAGGGTCAGCCATGATCCTATTGAATGGGGGAGCAGACTCGAAGGGCTGAATGGCCTTCTCCTGCTCCTATTTTCTATGTGGCAGAAAGAACAGAAAAGCAGAATATTATTTAAGCGGAGAGAGGGACTGTGGGACGCTGTGGTACAGAGGAATCTAGGCGTCCTGGTGCATGAATCACAATTAGTCAGCGTGCAGGCACAGAGAATGTTAGGAAGGGCAATGGAGTGTCGGCCTTTATTACAAAGGGTTGGGTATAGAGTGGGGGGAAGTCTTGCTCCAGCTGTACAGGGCGTTGGTGAGACCACACCCGGAGCCCTGTGGACAGTCCCGGTCTCCTTACTTAAGGGAGGGGGCGGGCGGACTGGCATCGGGGGCCGTTCAGAGAAGGTTCACTTGGCTGATCCCTGGGACGAAGGGGGGTTTGTCTCATGGGGAAAGGTTGAGCAGGTTGGGCCCTGGACCCGTTGGGAGTTTAGAAGAACGAGAGGTGATCTTATTGAAACAGATCAGAATCTGAGAGGAGGGGTGCGGCTTGACAGGTTGGATGCTGAGAGGGTGTTTTTCCCCCCTCCTCATGGGGGGAATCTAGAACAAGGGGGGAGGAGGGGGACACAGTTTCAGAATAAGGGGTCTCCCATTGAAGACGGAGACGAGGAAGGGATTCCTTCCCTGAATGGAGAGGGTTTGCCGACTGATGGGAGGAGGGCGGGGTGGATGGGACAAGCTGCCTTGCCCTGGGGGAGGGCACGCACAGGGTTCGAGAGGCTGAATGGCCTGCCTCAGTGCTGTGACAGTTCCACGATGCTGCCCAGCGTCCCCCCCGAGCTCGGGCAGGACGTCCCAGAGCCGGTCACAGCCCGCTCGGTGTAACCCGCGATATGACGCCGGAAACCTGTTCCCCGGCAGCAAGCCTCCACAGAGAGCTACGTGATCGCGACCAGCCAGTCCAGGGATAAATGTCTGCCTCATGTCGCTGGGGTGAACTCCCTTTCTTTTTCCCCTTTCTGCTTTTTCCGACGGTGCGGTGCTCCCTCAGCACTGACCCTCCGACAGTGCGGCGATCCCTCAGCGCTGACCCTCCGACAGTGCGGCGCTCCCTCAGCGCTGACCCTCCCACAGTGCGGCGCTCCCTCAGCGCTGACCCTCCCACAGTGCGGCTCTCCCTCAGCACTGACCCTCCGACAGTGCGGCGCTCCCTCAGCGCTGACCCTCCGACAGTGCGGCGCTCCCTCAGCGCTGACCCTCCGACAGTGCGGCGCTCCCTCAGCGCTGACCCTCCGACAGTGCGGCGCTCCCTCAGTACTGACCCTCCGACAGTGCGGCGCTCCCTCAGCACTGACCCTCCCACAGTGTGGCGCTCCCTTAGCGCTGACCTTCCCACAGTGCGGCGCTCCCTTTTTCTCTCTGTCCTTTTTCTCTTTCTCTCTTGCTCTGTCTCTCTCTCCTGCCCCCTTGCCAGTTCTCCACTGAGTTTCACGAGGCTGAATTAAAACACAGCTGGACGGTTTTCACAACGTCGTGTTAAAAAAGTTCTGTGAATGTTTCCCAACCTCTCCTTTCTCATGTACTGTGTCAGCGTTCTCAACCAGCAGTGACTGAGTGTTGCCACTCCTTCCCTCCCTCTCTCTTTCTGTGTGTGTCCCTCTGTGTGTGTGTCCCTCTGTGTGTGTGTCCCTCTGTGTGTGTGTCCCTCTGTGTGTGTGTCCCTCTGTGTGTGTGTCCCTCTGTGTGTGTGTCCCTCTGTGTGTGTGTCCCTCTGTGTGTGTCCCTGTGTGTGTGTGTCCCTGTGTGTGTGTGTCCCTCTGTGTGTGTCCCTCTGTGTGTGTCCCTCTGTGTGTGTCCCTCTGTGTGTGTGTGTGTGTGTGTGTGTGTGTGTGTCCCTCTGTGTGTGTGTGTGTGTGTGTGTGTGTGTGTGTGTGTCCCTCTGTGTGTGTGTGTGTGTGTGTGTGTGTGTGTGTGTGTGTCCCTCTGTGTGTGTGTGTGTGTGTGTGTGTGTGTGTGTGTGTGTGTGTGTGTCTCAGTGTGTGTGTGTGTCTCAGTGTGTGTGTGTGTCCCTCAGTGTGTGTGTGTGTGTGTGTGTCCCTCAGTGTGTGTGTGTGTGTGTCCCTCAGTGTGTGTGTGTGTGTGTCCCTCAGTGTGTGTGTGTGTGTGTCTCAGTGTGTGTGTGTGTGTCTCAGTGTCTGTGTGCCCCTGTGTGTGTGTCTGTGTGCCCCTGTGTGTGTGTCTGTGTCCCCCTGTGTGTTTCCCTGTGTGTGTTTCCCCTTGTGTGTGTGTGTCCCTTTCTCTCCCTCTGTGTGTCCCTTTCTCTCCCTCTGTGTGTCCCTTTCTCTCCCTCTGTGTGTCCCTCTCTCTCCCTCTGTGTGTCCCTCTCTCTCCCTCTGTGTGTCCCTCTCTCTCCCTCTGTGTCTGTCCCCTTGCCTGTCCCCCTCCCGGTCCTCCCCAGGCCTTCTCTGCCTCTGTTTCTCGCTCTCTCCCCGTCTCTCTTTGCGAGCAACCGTAACCCAAAGCCAAAACATTGTTTGCAATCAAAGACTACACCTCTCATTATCTTGGGATGTCCCAGAGCAATATTAAGACAATTAAGGTCTTTCAGGGTTTAGTGACTTGTAATGCAGGAAGCACTGCAAGTTCCCACAAGCAATCAGTTAACAATTACCAGATAATCTTGTTTTTACTGCTGTTGGTTGAAGGATAAATATTGGCCCCAGGACACTGGGGAAGGACTCCACCTGTTCTCGTTCAAAATAGTGGCCATGGGATCTTTCAAATTGACCACAGAGGGTAGGCGAGGCATTGGCTTAATGTCTTGCCTGAATGATGGCTCAAGGTCAGTGCTGAGGGAGTGCTGCACTGTTGGAGGGTCAGCGCTGAGGGAGCGCCGCACTGTTGGAGGCTCAGCGCTGAGGGAACGCCGCACTGTTGGAGGGTCAGTGCTGAGGGAACGCCGCACTGTTGGAGGGTCAGTGCTGAGGGAGCGCCGCACTGTTGGAGGGTCAGCGCTGAGGGAGAGCCGCACTGTCAGAGGGTCAGCGCTGAGGGAGCGCTGCACTGTCGGAGGGTCAGCGCTGAGAGAACGCCGCACTGTCGAAGGGTCAGTGCTGAGGGAGCGCCGCACTGTTGGAGGGTCAGCGCTGAGGGAGCGCCGCACTGTTGGAGGGTCAGCGCTGAGGGAGCGCTGTACTGTGGGAGGGTCAGCGCTGAGGGAGCATCGCGCTGTCAGAGGGTCAGCGCTGACAGACTCAGGGACAGGCTACGTGGGCGGGCATGTGGCTGATGAGATTCAACGGGAGAAAGCGTGGGACCCATTAGGAGAGACCGCACTTGCCTCGAGGTCGAAATTGAAAGGTCCGCAGTAAGAGCGGGACCTTGGGGGTGGGAGGCAGTGTTCGTGCACGAACCCTTGAAGGTGGCAGGGGCGGCTTCACAAAGCCTATGGGGAGGTGGCGCAGTGGTAACCTCACTGGACAGGTAACGCAGAGGCTCGGGCCGATGCTCCGGGGACACGGGTTCAAATCCCACCCCGGCCGCTGGTGGAATTTAAGTTCGGTTAATAAAACCTGGAATCGATAGCGAGTCTCAGTCACGGTGACCGTGACAACGATCATCGATTGTCATGAAAACCCGCCCGGTTCACTGACATCCCCTTGAGGTGAGGGAAATCTGCCCAATTTACCCCGGTCTGGCCCTACACGTGACTCCAGACCCCTCCCCCCCCCCCCCCACCCCGCCACACACACACACACACACACACACACACACACACACACACACACACAGCGATGGGGCTGGCTCTTAACTGTCCCCTCTGAAATGGCCGAGCCAGACGCTCAGTTCAAGGGGGCAGTTAGGGACGGGCAACCAACGTTGGCCTTGCCCACCTCCCCGCCCCCAGCTTCCAGGACTGCGGGGGTGCTGCGCTGCCGGAGGTGCGGCCTCCCAGGCGAGTCCCGCCTCGCCCGCTTGGGAGATTGAGCAGTTGAGGCCCTGCCCTCGCTGGAGTTTAGGAGGGTGAGGGGAGATCTAACTGAGGTGTATAAGATGCTAAAGGGGGAGGACGGACAAAGTAGACGCGGAGTGGGGGTGTTTCCCCTTGTACGGGGGTGTTCTGGAACGAGAGGCCACAGCTTTCGGCTAAGGGGTGGTAGATTTAAATCGGAGGTGGGGAGGGAATTACTTATCTCAAAGGGTCTGTGGAACTCACTAACTCGGCGCAGTGGGTGCAGGGACGCTGACTAAATTTAAGGGGGAGATGGACAGATTTTTTAATGGGTGAGGGGGTTGCGAGGTTATGGGGGGAGAGGGCGGGACATTGTAGGTGAGGGCCAGGTGTCGGAGGGACCTCCCGACGACCCCGCCCACCCAACCCCTTCAGGCACCACCGCCCCCCCCCCCACCCGCGTGGGGCACGCGCGCCCGGGACCCTTTCCCCATCTCGGAGCCCGGAGTGAGAGCGAGTCACCCTCGGTACCCCGCCCCCCCCCCCAGCCCTGCCGGGGGCTGCTTAAAGCAGGAGAGATGTTGAGGCAATATAGTAACGTTCCGGAATCATCCGGAATTCTGACTGTTTGCTTGCTGGCTTCTGAGTCAACAGGGCAGAGTTAACCGAACACTCTCCCTCAGGCCAGTGACCTCTCTGACGTGCCGGCCTAGATGTTCTAGGGAGTTGCTTTCCCCGTCAAATCTTGTTTATAAAATTCTTTCAGGGAATGTGGGCGTCGCTGGGCTGGGCCCAGCATTTACTACCCATCCCTAATCGCCCCTTGAGAAGGTGTGGGGGGTGAGCTGTCTTCTTGAGCCGCTGTAGTCCCCGTGTGTGGTGTAGGTACACCCACGGCGCTGTTAGGGAGGGAGTTCCAGGATTTTGTCCCCGTGTGGTGTAGGTACACCCACGGCGCTGTTAGGGAGGGAGTTCCAGGATTTTGTCCGTGTGGTGTAGGTACACCCACGGCGCTGTTAGGGAGGGAGTTCCAGGAATTTGTCCGTGTGGTGTAGGTACACCCACAGCGCTGTTAGGGAGGGAGTTCCAGGAATTTGTCCCGTGTGGTGTAGGTACACCCACAGCGCTGTTAGGGAGGGAGTTCCAGGATTTTGTCCCGTGTGGTGTAGGTACACCCATGGTGCTGTTATGGAGGTAGTTCCAGGATTTTGTCCCGTGTGGTGTAGGTACACCCACGGCGCTGTTAGGGAGGGAGTTCCAGGATTTTGTCCCATGTGGTGTAGGTACACCCACGGCGCTGTTAGGGAGGGAGTTCCAGGATTTTGTCCGTGTGGTGTAGGTACACCCACGGCGCTGTTAGGGAGGGAGTTCCAGGATTTTGTCCCGTGTGGTGTAGGTACACCCACGGCGCTGTTAGGGAGGGAGTTCCAGGATTTTGTCCCGTGTGGTGTAGGTACACCCACAGCGCTGTTAGGGAGGGAGTTCCAGGATTTTGTCCGTGTGGTGTAGGTACACCCACGGCGCTGTTAGGGACGGAGTTCCAGGATTTTTTCCACGTCGTGTAGGTACACCCACGGTGCTGTTAGGGAGGGAGTTCCAGGATTTTGTCCGTGTGGTGTAGGTACACCCACGGCGCTGTTAGGGAGGGAGTTCCAGGATTTTGTCCGTGTGCTGTAGGTACACCCACGGCGCTGTTAGGGAGGGAGTTCCAGGATTTTGTCCCGTGTGGTGTAGGTACACCCACGGCGCTGTTAGGGAGGGAGTTCCAGGAATTTGTCCCGTGTGGTGTAGGTACACCCACAGCGCTGTTAGGGAGGGAGTTCCAGGATTTTGTCCCGTGTGGTGTAGGTACACCCACGGCGCTGTTAGGGAGGTAGTTCCAGGATTTTGACCCGGCGACAGTGAAGGAACGGCCGATATATTCCCAAGTCGGGATGGTGAGTGGCTGGCAGGGGAACTTGCAGGTGGTGGTGTTCCCTGTGTGTCTGCTGCCCTCGTCCTTCTAGATGGTAGAGGTGGTGAGTTTGGGCGGCGCTGTCGAAGGAGCCCTTGGCGAGTTGCTGCAGTGCTTCTTGTAGATGGTACACACACTGCTGCCCCTGTGCGTCGGTGGTGGTGGTGGAGGGAGTGAATGTTTGTGGATGGGGTGCCCCATCGAGCCCGGGTTGCTTTGTCCTGGACGGTGTCGAGCTTCTCGAGTGTTGTGGGAGCCGCACTCATCCAGGCAAGTGGGGAATGTCCCATCACACTCCTGACTTGTGCCTTGTAGATGGTGGACAGGCTTTTTGTGGGGGGGAGTCAGGAGGTGAGTGACTCTCCGCAGGTTTCCCAGCCTCTCTGACCTGTTCTCGTATTTACATGGCTGGTCCAGTTCAGTTTCAGGCCAGTGGTTAAACCCCCAGGATATTGATAGTGTTAATCATTCTGCCAGAGGAGCGTGACTGAGATCAGTATGAGTTTACCAGTGAATTTTCATTCCAAATAAACAGCTTATCTATTTGTTAACAACATTTTGTTTGTATTTATATAGCTCCTTTAGCCTTTGTGATACATCTTTGAGGCACTTAGAGGAGTGTTATAAAACAGAATATGAGGGGATAATTAGGGGCAGGTGATTGAATACTCGATTAAAGGTGGGTTTTAAGGAGCGTCTTAAAGGAGAGGGAGGGAGAGGGAGAGAGACGGAGATGTTTAGGGAGGGAATTCCAGAGCTCGGCGCAGGCATCTGAAGGTACGGCTGGCTGCCGTTGGTGGAGCGATGGGAATTTGGGGACAGCCACTCACTTGCTTCTCTCTCTTTGTCCTGTCACGCTCGCCCCCATCCCCATCCTCGTCCCCCGCCCTCTCACTTTCTCTCGTGCGTGCACGCTCTCAGTAAGTCCCTATGTCAACGCGTCATGCTGCAATTACAGCCCTCCCATCAGAAGTGGCGCTGTGGCGAACATTTCGACAGCACCTCCAGCGTCCCCCACCCCCCACCAGACCTTTCACTGGAACCTGAATCGGACAGATGTGATCCACCCTGGATCAGCGAGACTCTCCGTCCATTAGGTCGCGGAGAGACGGACACCACTGCCTGCTGACCGGCAGTCACAAACTCCTCCCCCCCCCCCCCCCCCCCCCCCCCAACCCCGTCCCCTGCGCCGTCTCGCTGTCCGCTCTCGCCTTAGTCTCTCTGGCATCTCGATCTTGTTTAACGTTTGGATAACGCGATTCCTCTTTTACCCTCCCCCGCAGATGTGGAACAGATGGCCATCGATTGGTTGACGGGCAATTTCTACTTTGTTGATGATGTTGACGACCGCATATTTGTCTGTAACAAGAAGGGAGACACTTGTGTCATACTGCTCGACGTGGAACTCTACAACCCCAAGAGTATTGCCTTGGATCCAACCATGGGGTAAGCTAGCCGGGGCTCGCCGGCGCCCTCTATCTCGCCTGTCCGCGCCTCCAACCACCTCGTCTGCCTTACCCTCCCCCCTCCCTTTCCCTGCCCAGACCCCCTTACCCCACTCTTGCCCACCTGTCTGCTCTGTCAAAAGGCTCAACTGGATGGGTACTTGAAGGGGACGGATTTACAAGGGTACGAGAGTTGGGGGGGTGGTGGGGGGGGAGGTAGAGGTTTAGGAGGGGCAAGGGACAGCAGGGGACCCAATCGGCTGGACCCTTTTTTCTTTTTTCAAGGGGCTGCCGCAGGCACGATGGGCCGAGTGGCCTGTCCCCACGGCTGCGGGAATGGTGGCCCAGACTGTCGAGTGTCGGTTCTGAGCTGAAAGGCGGAACTCTTGAGTCCCCCGGCGCGAGAAGGAGGGGGAGAGCGACAGGAAATGAATGAGCAGTGACTCGCACTTCCAGATGCTGAGCTGTGCAACATGGCTCAGAGCTTTTAAGGTTGGACCCTGGACCCGTTGGGAGTTTAGAAGAACGAGAGGTGATCTTGTTGACAGGGTGGATGCTGAGAAGATGTTTAACTCGGCCTCGGCTGACCCGGCCTCCGCTGCTCTCTGTGTGGGGGAGGGGGGAGAGAATTCCACAGACTGACCACCCTCAGGGAAGAAATTCCTCCTCGTCTCCGTCTTCAATGGGAGACCCCTTATTCTGAAACTGTGCCCCCCTCCGCGCCCCCCACCCCTCCACCTCGTTCTAGATTCCCCCCACAAGGTGGAGAGGGAGGGAGGGAAACACCCTCTCAGCATCCACCCTGTCAAGTCCCCCACCCCCCTCCTGTCAGAATCTGACCTGTTTCAATAAGATCACCTCTCGTTCTTCTAAACTCCCAACGGGGTCCAGGGCCCAACCTGCTCAACCTTTCCCCGTGAGACAAACCCCCCTTCGTCCCAGGGATCAGCCGAGCGAACTTTCTCTGAACGGCCCCCGATGCCAGTACGTTACCCCCCTCCCTTAAGTAAGGAGACCGGAACTGTCCACAGGGCCTCCGGCTGTGGTCTCATCAACGCCCTGTACAGCTGGAGCAAGACTCCCTCCTCCCCCACCCCCCCCGGCCGACTTTTATACTCCATCCCCCACCCTTTGTAATAAAGGCTGACGTTCCATTGACCTTCCTAACACGCGCTGCGCCTACACGCTGACTAACTGTGATTCATCCACCAGGACGCCCAGATCCCTCCGCACCGCAGTCTCTCTCCGTTTAACTTAACGCTCGCACAGCCCTGTCCCCGTGCAACACCGGCCCCTCGTGGGCCTGTGAGTTTGTAACCCGGTCACTCTCGGGGAGCCTGCCCCTCTCCGAACATGTGCGTATTGACTGGGCTGTCTGGCCTCTGCTCAAGACCAGCTGCGCTGCGACAGACTGACCCCAGGAAGCATTTGCGCAATGGCTGATGGAATGTCCTTCCTCTTTTTTTGGGTTTTGATTACACATCCCTTGTGTGTTTTTAGCTGAGTTCACATCTCGGAGAATGAAATTGCTGCTGAGAGAGAGGGAGAGACACGTTGCTGAAGCTTTTCACCTCGCGCTCATAGGCCCAAAACACAAGAGTGCCGAATTTCAATCGATTGCAGCGTTTATGCTAGAGGAGGAAAGGGTTCTGATTGTTTAGCAAGCACCCATGAACCCCCGACATCCAGCGCTCCTGCTGTTCCAAACTCTCGAGCGTCCCCCGCCCTCTCTGTGTCCCCGATTCCCATCGCTCCACCATCAGCGGCCGTGCCTTCAGCTGCCTGCGGGGGGGGCCCGAGCTCTGGAATCCCCCTCCCTGAGCAGGGTCGAGGGGCCAAATGGCCCACTCTTGTTTCTTATTTCCCTGTTGGCACACTTCACATCTGATTTTGCTTAGGATTCTCAGGGAGCAGGGGTGAATGTGGGACTGGCTCCCGCGGGGAGTGGGGGAGAATGTGGGACTCGCTCCCGCGGGGAGAATGTGGGACTCGCTCCCGCGGGGAGAATGTGGGACTCGCTCCCGCGGGGAGAATGTGGGACTCGCTCCCGCGGGGAGAATGTGGGACTCGCTCCCGCGGGGAGAATGTGGGACTCGCTCCCGCGGGGGAGAACGTGGGACTGGCTCCCGCGGGGGAGAACGTGGGACTGGCTCCCGCGGGGCGAGCGGGGAGAATGTGGGGCTCGCTCCCGCGGCAAATGGTCGTGGTGAATAGCGTCGATGGATTGAAGGAGCGGAGGGGGAAGGTGGGTAAACACATGAGAGAGAGAGAGAGAGAGAGAGGAATAGAAGGATACGGTGATGGGGTGGGGGTGGGTTGGGGGGGCATGGTGCAGATGGGCCGACTGTCCTCTTTCTGTGCTGCAACGCTCTCGCCCTCCCTTCTCAAACGCCTGTAGTTTGAAACGTTGGCCGACAGCCCCTCTCTTCGATCCAGCCCTGGATTACTCTCCCACAGATGCTCCCTGTCAGTGCCTATCTGCTTCTGCCACCCACCAAGGGCCATGCATCTGTGTCACAGGCAAGATGCAAACACGATTTGACTGATTTCCCGCCCCCCCCCCCACCACCCCACAGCTGCTACTCAGCAGCCTCTCATCTGCAGTGGTTCTGGTCACCCGCCTGGCAACCCAGAGGCTATGGATAAATTACCCCAGGGACCCGGCTTCAAGTTACACGACAGGAGTTTTAAATTCAGTCCATTCAATCACCGTTGGCTCATTTTTAAATGCTTTCTTGGGATGTGGGTGTCGCTGGGCTGGACCAGCGTTCGTTACCCATCCCTAATTGCCCCCTTGAGAAGGTGGGGGGTGAGCCGTGAGCCGCTGTAGTCCCCGTGTGGTGTAGGTACACCCACGGCGCTGTTAGGGAGGGAGTTCCAGGATTTTGTCCCGTGTGGTGTAGGTACACCCACGGTGCTGTTAGGGAGGGAGTACCAGGATTTTGTCTGTGTGGTGTAGGTACACCCACGGCGCTGTTAGGGAGGGAGTTCCAGGATTTTGTCCGTGTGGTGTAGGTACACCCACGGCGCTGTTAGGGTGGGAGTTCCAGGATTTTGACCCAGCGACAGTGAAGGAACGGCCGATTATATTCCCAAGTAGGGATGGTGAGTGGCTGGGAGGGGAACTTGCAGGCGGTGGTGTTCCCCATGTGTCTGCTGCCCTCGTCCTTCTAGACGTTAGAGGTGGTGGGTTTGGGCGGCGCTGTCGAAGGAGCCCTTGGCGAGTTGCTGTAGTGCATCTTGTAGATGGTACACACACTGCTGCCCCTGTGCGTCGGTGGTGGTGGTGGAGAGAGTGAATGTTTGTGGATGGGGTGCCCCATCGAGCGGGGGCTGCTTTGTCCTGGACGGTGTCGAGCTTCTCGAGTGTTGTGGGAGCCGCACTCATCCAGGCGAGTGGGGAGTGTCCCATCACACTCCTGACTTGTGCCTTGTAGATGGTGGACAGGCTTTGGGGGGGGAGTCAGGAGGTGAGTGACTCTCCGCAGGATTCCCAGCCTCTGACCTGCTGAGCTACTGTAGTCATGTGTAGGGCCAGACTGGGTAAGGATGGCACATTCCCTTCCCTAGAGGACATTAGTGAGTCAGAGGGGTTTTTAACGTCTATCCGTTAGTTTCGTATTTACCGTTGCCTGGACTTGCTTTTCAATCCCAGATTTATTCAACTAACCGGATTTAAATATCACCCCTCCCCCACCTCACCCGGCCGCTATGGTGACATTGGGCTGGGGTTTCAAGGACTCTTGGCTCAGGATTGTCACTCTGCCACCATCCCACCGAAACGCTATTGGGTAATGTTACCGGACTAGTAACCCAGAGGCCCACGGCAAATGCTGTGTTGGTGGGGGGGGGGGGGGGGGGGGGGGGGGGCACGGGTTCAAATCCCAGAATTTAAATTCAGATAATAAAACCTGGAATCCAGAGAGCGAGTCTCAGTCACGGTGACCTTGACAGCGATCATCGATTGTCAGCAAAGCCCGTCTGGCTCGCTAGCGTCCCCTTTAGGGGTTCCGACCGATTTACCAGTTGGTAAAGCTGAGTTATTTTTAAAAATCCCAAAGGGAAACTTTAAACAACTGTCATAACCTATAATTTTTTAAGTGTCATGTTTGAGCTGCGACTCTAA
>NC_054507.1:27625068-27640068 GCF_017639515.1 Carcharodon carcharias | reverse complement strand
GGCCGCTCTTGCCGGGGTGGGTGGGTACAGCACGGGCAGGGCAGGCTGAATGGCCTCCTCCAGCGTTTCTCCGCGAGTGGCTGCGGAACGGGGTTCGGCCGGTGCTTTGCGGAGAGCGGTTGGGAATATTCGGGGAGGAGGGGTCGGCGGTGAACATGTTCTGCCAAGCGGTGGTCTTCCCTCTCACAGCCCTTCTCCTCCCTCTCCCTACCCTCTCCACCCCCCCGCAGATCGAGCACCTGTACGGCCTCACCGTGTTCGAGAACTACCTGTACGCCACCAACTCCGACAATGCCAACACACAGCAGAAGACCAGCGTGGTGCGCGTGAACCGCTTCAACAAGACCGACTTCCAGGTGGTGACGCGGGTCGACAAGGGGGGCGCGCTGCACGTTTACCACCAGAGGCGACAGCCCACAGGTCAGTGAGGGGGCTCGAGTTGTGCGGACGGACCGCGGGAGGGGGATCCCCGGCGGCTCAACTTGAGTCGGTTGTGGGTGTGGCCTCCGAGCGCGGTTGGGGTTGTTCAGCGAGTGCTGTCCGAGCGCGGAACCCCTTCCAGCAGTGGACGCTCGATTTTGGGTTGTGCGTTGTGCTGGCGAATGCGGCCCATGCTGTACCGAGTATGAGTAACCCCGGAATTGCCAGGGGACTTGGGGAATTTAGGGGTGTGTATGTGTGGGAGCGAGGGCGCGTGTGTGTGTTTGTGTGTGTGTGGGAGCGAGGGTGCGCTTGTGTGTTTGTGTGTGTGGGAGCGAGGGTGCGCTTGTGTGTTTGTGTGTGTGGGAGCGAGGGCGCGCTTGTGTGTTTGTGTGTGTGGGAGCGAGGGCGCGCGTGTGTGTGTGTGTGGGAGCGAGGGTGTGCGCGTGTTTTTGTGTGTGTGGGAGCGAGGGTGCGCCTGTGTGTTTGTGTGGGAGCGAGGGTGCGCCTGTGTGTTTGTGTGGGAGCGAGGGTGCGCGTGTGTGTTTGTGTGGGAGCGAGGGCGCGCGTGTGTGTTTGTGTGTGTGGGAGCGAGGGCGCGCGTGTGTGTTTGTGTGTGTGGGAGCGAGGGCGCGCGTGTGTGTTTGTGTGTGTGGGAGCGAGGGCGCGCGTGTGTGTTTGTGTGTGTGGGAGCGAGGGCGCGCGTGTGTGTTTGTGTGTGTGGGAGCGAGGGCGCGCATGTGTGTGTTTGTGTGTGTGGGAGCGAGGGTGCGCGTGTGTGTGTGTGGGAGCGAGGGCGCGCGTGTGTGTTTGTGTGTGTGGGAGCGAGGGCGCGCCTGTGTGTTTGTGTGTGTGGGAGCGAGGGTGCGCGTGTGTGTTTGTGTGGGAGCTTGGGTGCGCGTGTGTGTTTGTGTGGGAGCGAGGGTGCGCGTGTGTGTTTGTGTGGGAGCGAGGGTGCGCGTGTGTGTTTGTGTGGGAGCGAGGGTGCGCGTGTGTGTTTGTGTGGGAGCGAGGGTGCGCGTGTGTGTTTGTGTGTGTGGGAGCGAGGGCGCGCGTGTGTGTTTGTGTGTGTGGGAGCGAGGGCGCGCGTGTGTGTTTGTGTGTGTGGGAGCTTGGGTGCGCGTGTGTGTTTGTGTGTGTGGGAGCGAGGGTGCGCGTGTGTGTTTGTGTGGGAGCGAGGGTGCGCGTGTGTGTTTGTGTGTGTGGGAGCGAGGGCGCGCGTGTGTGTTTGTGTGTGTGGGAGCGAGGGCGCGCGTGTGTGTTTGTGTGTGTGGGAGCGAGGGCGCGCGTGTGTGTTTGTGTGTGTGGGAGCGAGGGCGCGCGTGTGTGTTTGTGTGTGTGGGAGCGAGGGCGCGCGTGTGTGTTTGTGTGTGTGGGAGCGAGGGCGCGCGTGTGTGTTTGTGTGTGTGGGAGCGAGGGCGCGCGTGTGTGTTTGTGTGTATGGGAGCGAGGGCGCGCGTGTGTGTTTGTGTGGGAGTGAGGGTGCGCGCTTGCATTTGTGGGAGTGAGGGTGCGCATGTGGGAGCGAGACTACGCACGTGTGTTTGGGTTGTGTGTGTGGTTTGTAGACAGTGCATTGAGGGTGTGAGAGGGCTGTTGGTGTTGGTGGGCCCAGCATTTATTACCCATCCCTAATGACCCTTGAGAAGGGGGTGGGGGGCTGAGCCGCCTTCTTGAACCGCTGCAGTCCTGTTTGGTGTAGGTACACCCACGGCGCTGTTAGGGAGGGAGTTCCAGGATTTTGTCCATGTGGTGTAGGTACACCCACAGCGCTGTTAGGGAGGGAGTTCCAGGATTTTGTCCATGTGGTGTAGGTACACCCACTGCGCTGTTAGGGAGGGAGTTCCAGGATTTTGACCCCAGCGACAGTGAAGGAACGGCCGATATATTCCCAAGTCGGGATGGTGAGTGGCTCGGGAGGGGAACTTGCAGTTGGTGGTGTTCCCCGTGTGTCTGCTGCCCTCGTCCTTCTAGATGGTAGAGGTCGTGGGTTTGGGCGGCGCTGTCGAAGGAGCCCTTGGTGAGTTGCTGCAGTGCATCTTGTAGATGGTACACACACTGCTGCCCCTGTGTGTCGGTGGTGGTGGTGGAGGGAGTGAATGTTTGTGGATGGGGTGCCCCATCGAGCGGGGGCTGCTTTGTCCTGGACGGTGTCGAGCTTCTCGAGTGTTGTGGGAGCCGCACTCATCCAGGCGAGTGGGGAGTGTCCCATCACACTCCTGACTTGTGCCTTGTAGATGGTGGACAGGCTTTTTGTGGGGGGGAGTCAGGAGGTGAGTGACTCTCCACAGGATTCCCAGCCTCTGACCTGTTCTTGTAACCACAGTATTTATATGGCTGATCCGGTTCAGTTTCTTGTCAATGGTAACCCCCAGGATGTTGATCGTCTTAGTCATAGTTATAGAGTTCTACAGCACAGAAAAAGGCCCCTCGGCCCATTGAGTTTGCGCCGGTCAAACAGGTACCTTACTTTTCTAGTCCCATTTTCCAGCACTAGGCCCATAGCTTTTTGTGCCATGGCATCGCAAGTGCACATCCAAATACTTCTGAAATGAGGGTATCTGCCTCCACCACCCTTTCAGACAGTGAGTTCCATATTCCCACCACCCTCTGGGTGAAAAAACTCTTCCTCACATCCCCTCTAAACCTCCTGCCCCTTACCTTAAATAGCGGGGGATTCAGTGATGGTGATGCCATTGAATGTCAAGGGACTATGGTTGGAGTCTCTCCTGTTGGAGATGGTCATTGCCTGGCACTTGTGTGGCCCGAATGTTACTTGCCACTTGTCAGCCCCGAGCCTGGATACTGTCCAGGTCTTGCTGCATTCGGACATGGACTGCTTCAGTATCTGAGGAGTCGCGAATGGTGCTGAACATTGTGCAATCATCAGCGAACATCCCCACTTCTGACCTTATGATGGAAGGAAGGTCATTGATGAAGCAGCTGAAGATGGTTGGGCCGAGGACACTAACTGAGGAACTCCTGCAGTGATGTCCTGGAGCTGAGATGACTGACCTCCAACAACCACAACCATCTTCCTTTGTGCTAGGGATGACTCCAATCAACGGAGAGTTTTCCCCCCAATTCCCATTGACTCCAGTTTTGCTGGGGCTCCTTGATGTCACACTCGGTCAAATGCTGCCTTGATGTCAAGGGCAGTCACTCTCACCTCACCTCAGGAGTTCAGCTCTTTTGTCCATGTTTGAACCAAGGCTGTAATGAGGTCAGGAGCTGAGTGACCCTGGCAGAACCCAAACTGGGCATCAGTGAGCAGGTTATTGCTCAGCAAGTTGCTGCTTGATAACACTGTTGATGACTCCTTCCATTACTTTACTGATGATGTAGAGTAGACTGATGGGGCGGTAATTGGCCAGGTTGGATTTGTCCTGCATTTTGTGTACAGGACATACCTGGGCAATTTTCCATATAGCTGGGTAGATGCCAATGTTGTAACTGTACTGGGACAGCTTGGCTAGGGGTGTGGCAAGTTCTGGAGCACAAGTCTTCAGTACTATTGCCGGATTATTGTCAGGGCCCATAGCCTTTGCAGTATCCAGTGCCTTCAGCTGTTTCTTGGTATCACATGGAGTGAATTGAATTGGCTGGAGACTGGCGTCTGTGATGCTGGGGACCTCTGGAGGAGGCCGAGATGGATCATCCACTCGGCACTTCTGGCTGAAGATTGTAGCAAAATGCTTCAGCCTTATCTTTTGCTCTGATGTGCTGGGCTCCTCCATCATTGAGGATGGGGATATTTGTGGAACCTCCTCCTCCAGTGAGTTGTTTAATTGTCCACCACCATTCACAACTGGTTGTGGTAGGACTTCAGAGCTTAGATCTGATCAGTTGGTTGTGGAATCACAGAATCACAGAGTGCAGAGGAGGCCCTTCGGCCCATCGTGAGTCTGCACCGACACGTGAGAAACACCTGTGACCTACCTCCCTAATCCCATTTACCAGCACTTGGCCCGCAGCCTTGAATGTTGTGACGTGCCAAGTGCTCATCCAGGTAATATTTAAATGATGCCTTAAAGGGATTGCATTGCTCTGTCTATCACTTGCTGCTTATGCTGTTTGGCACGCAAGTAGTCCTGTTTTATAGCTTCACCAGGTTGACACCTCAGTTTTAGGTGTGCCTGGTGCTGCTCCTGACATGTCCTCCTGCTCTCTTCACTGAACCAGGGCTGATTCCCAGACTTGATGGTAATGGTGGAGTGGGGGATATGCTGGACCATGAGGTTACAGATTGTGTTCGAGTGCAATTCTGCTGCTGCTGATGTCCCACAGCACCTCATGGATGCCCAGTCTTGAGTTGCTGGATCTGTTTGAAATCTATCCCATTGAGCAGGGTGTTAGTGCCACACAACAGGATGGAGGGTATCCTCAATGTGAAGGTGGGACTTTGTCTCCACAAGGACTGTGCGGTGGTCATTCCTGCCTATACTGTCATGGACAGATGCATCTGTGGCAGGCAGGTTGGGGAGGATGAGGTCAAGTATGTTTTTCCCTCTTGTTGGTTCCCTCACCACCTGCCGCAGACCCAGTCTAGCCGCTATGTCCTTTAGGACTCGGCCAGCTCGGTCAGTAGTGGTGCTACTGAGCTACTCTTGCTGATGGACATTGAAGTCCCCCACCCAGAGTACATTCTGTGCCCTTGCCACCCTCAGTGCCTCCTCCAAGTGAGGTTCAACATGGAGGAGGCGCTGATTCATCAGCTGAGGGAGGGTGGTACGTGGTGATCAGCAGGAGGTTTCCTTGCCCATGTTTGACCTGATGCCATGAGACTTCATAGGGTCCGGAGTTGATGTTGAGGACTCAGGGCAACTCCCTCCTGACTGTATACCACTGTATGTCCGGCCGGTGGGACAGGAGATACCCAGGGATTGTGATGGTGGTGTCTGGGACATTGTCTGTAAGGTATGATTCCGTGAGGATGACTATGTCAGGCTGTTGCTTGACTAGTCTGTGAGACAGCTCTCCCAATTTTGGCACTAGCCCCCAGGAGTTAGCGAGAGGGACTTTGCAGGGTCGGCAGGGCTGAGTTTTCAGATGTCATTTCCGGTGTTCGTCGATATCGGGTGAGCAGCCCGGTTTCAGTCCAAGTGTGAGAGAGAGAGTGGGGGAGAGAGAGAGTGGGTGTGCATGTGCGTGAGAGAGAGAGTGGGAGAGAGAGAGTGGGTGTGCATGTGCGTGAGAAAGAGAGAGAGAGAGAGAGGGGTGGGGGTGGATGCTCACTGGAGAGAAGGGCCGTGTGTGCATGCGTGAGGGGGTGGGTGCGGGTGAATGGGGGAGAGAGCGAGAGAGAGACGGGGGGGTGCGGGTGGCTGTGGGTTTCAGTAAGATGAATGGTGAGTGCACATGAGGGAAAGTGGTGTGTGTGTGTGTGTTTGTGAGGGTGTGTGTGTGTGTGTGTTTGTGAGGGTGTGTGTGTTTGTGTGTTTGTGAGGGTGTGTGTGTTTGTGTGTTTGTGAGGGTGTGTGTGTTTGTGTGTTTGTGAGGGGGTGTGTGTGTGTGTTTGTGAGGGTGTGTGTGTGTGTGTGTTTGTGAGGGTGTGTGTGTTTGTGAGGGTGTGTGTGTTTGTGAGGGTGTGTGTGTGTGTGTTTGTGAGGGTGTGTGTGTGTGTGTTTGTGAGGGTGTGTGTGTGTGTGTGTTTGTGAGGGTGTGTGTGTGTGTGTGTTTGTGAGGGTGTGTGTGTTTGTGTGTTTGTGAGGGTGTGTGTGTGTGTGTGTTTGTGAGGGTGTGTGTGTGTGTTTGTGAGGGGGTGTGTGTGTGTGTTTGTGAGGGGGTGTGTGTGTGTGTGTGTGAGGGTGTGTGTGAGGGTGTGTGTGAGGGTGTGTGTGAGGGTGTGTGTGAGGGTGTGTGTGAGGGTGTGTGTGTGTGTGTGTGTGTGTGTGTGTGTGTGTGTGAGGGGGTGTGTGTGTGTGTGTGTGTTTGTGAGGGGGTGTGTGTGTGTTTGTGAGGGGGTGTGTGTGTGTTTGTGAGGGGGGGTGTGTGTGTTTGTGAGGGGGGGTGTGTGTGTTTGTGAGGGGGGGTGTGTGTGTGTGTTTGTGAGGGTGTGTGTGTGTGTGTTTGTGAGGGGTGTGTGTGTGTGTTTGTGTGTGTGTGTGTGTTTGTGTGTGTGTGTGTGTTTGTGAGGGTGTGTGTGTGTGTTTGTGAGGGGTGTGTGTGTATGTGTTTGTGAGGGGGTGTGTGTGTGTGTGTTTGTGTGTGTGTGTGTTTGTGAGTGTGTGTGTTTGTGAGGGTGTGTGTGTGTGAGGGTGTGTGTGTGAGGGTGTGTGTGTGAGGGTGTGTGTGTGAGGGTGTGTGTGTGGGGCTGTGTGTGTGTGGGGCTGTGTGTGTGTGGGGCTGTGTGTGTGTGGGGCTGTGTGTGTGTGGGGCTGTGTGTGTGGGGGGGTGTGTGTGGGGGGGTGTGTGTGGGAGGGGGTGTGTGGGAGGGGGTGTGTGGGAGGGGATGTGGGGGGGGGGGGTGTGTGGTGGGGGGGGGGGGGTGGTTGGGGGGAAATGGAAACTGAAAGGACGTGGAGCAGAGACAGGAACCTGGATTGACCGAGTGCCGTGGACACAGTGAAACCCGGCAGGAAGCAGCCGAGGAGAGTAAAGCTGGACCGAGTTTCACATCGAGCTGCAAGCGGTGGAAGCCGGCAGCTCGATACTTTGGGCTCACAGCTCCCTGCAGCTGACGGGCAACGTTTGCAAGAAGTGAACAGCGTCAGCGGGAGAGAGAGAAACTGTGGCCGGCTGTGCAGGTTCCTGATGACGAAACCCGACTTCCCAGAAGCTGAGATGTTATTTTGAATACTCGGTTACCAGCTGTGATGTACAGGTCTGGGCATGTACCTCGGCCTGGGAACATGACACTGCCTTGCTCGAGTGCCTCTCACCCACCGGACACCCCAAACGCCGAAGCAAGACCAGACTTGAACCTTCTCAACCCCGGGTTTCAGCACCAGCTGCTGACCGCTCAGCCAGTCCACGGCACTGCCCCGCTTTGGGGTCTCCACCCCGCCGATTCCACAACATTCCGCGGGCACTACGGACCCCCCCCCCCCTCAAAAAAAACCCACCTATCTCTGTAACCTCCTCCAGACCCTACAACCCTCCCTATCTCTGTAACCTTCTCCAGGTCCTACAACCCTCCCTATCTCTGTAACCTCCTCCAGCCCCTACGACCCCACCTATCTCTGTAACCTCCTCCAGCCCCTACACCCCTCCCTATCTCTGTAACCTCCTCCAGCCCCTACAACCCTCCCTATCTCTGTAACCTCCTCCAGCCCCTACAACCCTCCCTATCTCTGTAACCTCCAGCCCCTACGACCCCACCTATCTCTGTAACCTCCTCCAGCCCCTACAACCCTCCCTATCTCTGTAACCTCCTCCAGCCCCTACGGCCCCACCTATCTCTGTAACCTCCTCCAGCCCCTAAAACCCTCCCTATCTCTGTAACCTCCTCCAGCCCCACACCCCTCCCTATCTCTGTAACCTCTTCCAGTCCCTACAACCCTCCTTATCTCTGTAACCTCCTCCAGCCACTACACCCCTCCCTATCTCTGTAACCTCCTCCAGCCCCTACACCCCTCCCTATCTCTGTAACCTCCTCCAGCCCTACAACCCTCCCTATCTCTGTAACCTCCTCCAGCCCCTACACCCTTCCTGTCTCTGTAACCTCCTCCAGCCCCTACACCCATCCCTATCCCTGTAACCTCCTCCAGTCCCTACACCCCTCCCTATCTCTGTAACCTCCTCCAGCCCCTGCACAGGTCCCTATCTCTGTAACCTCCTCCAGCCCCTACACCCCTCCCTATCTCTGTAACCTCCTCCAGCCCCTACAACCCTCCCTATCTCTGTAACCTCCACCAGCCCCTACAACCCTCCCTATCTCTGTAACCTCCGCCAGCCCCTACACCCCTCCCTATGTCTGTAACCTCCTCCAGTCCCTGCACCCCTCCCTATCTCTGTAACCTCCTCCAGTCCCTACACCCCTCCCTATTTCTGTCACCTCCTCCAGCCCCTTCAACCTCCCTACCTCTGTAACCTCCTCCATTCCCTACAACTCTCCCTATTTCTGTAACCTCCTCCAGTCCCTACACCCCTCCCTATTTCTGTCACCTCCTCCAGTCCCCTACACCCCTCCCTATCTCTGTAACCTCCTCCAGCCCCTACACCCCTCCCTATCTCTGGAACCTCCTCCAGCCCCTACTCCCCTCCCTATCTCTGTAACCTCCTCCAGTCCCTACACCCCTCCCTATCTCTGTAACCTCCTCCAGCCCTACAACCCTCCCTATCTTTGTAACCTCCTCCAGCCCCTACACCCTTCCAGTCTCTGTAACCTCCTCCAGCCCCTACACCCATCCCTATACCTGTAACCTCCTCCAGTCCCCCACACCCCTCCCTATCTCTGTAACCTCCGCCAGCCCCTACAACCCTCCCTATCTCTGTAACCTCCTCCAGCTCCTACACCCCTCCCTATCTCTGTAACCTCCTCCAGCCCCTACAACCGTCCCTATCTCTGTAACCTCCACCAGCCCCTACAACCCTCCCTATCTCTGTACCCTCCACCAGCCCCTACAACCCTCCCTATCTCTGTAACCTCCACCAGCCCCTACAACCCTCCCTATCTCTGTAACCTCCTCCTGCCCCTACAACCCTCCCTATCTCTATAGCCTCCTCCAGCCCCTGCACAGCTCCCTATCTCTGTAACCTCCTCCAGCCCCTACACAGCTCCCTATCTCTGTAACCTCCTCCAGCCCCTACACAGCTCCCTATCTCTGTAACCTCCTCCAGCCCCTACACAGCTCCCTATCTCTGTAACCTCCTCCAGCCCCTACACCCCTCCCTATCTCTGTAACCTCCTCCAGTCTCTACATCCCTCCCTATCTCTGTAACCTCCTCCAGCCCTACAACCCTCCCTATCTCTGTAACCTCCTCCAGCCCCTACACCCTTCCTGTCTCTGTAACCTCCTCCAGCCCCTACACCCATCCCTGTCCCTGTAACCTCCTCCAGTCCCCTACACACCTCCCTATCTCTGTAACCTCCTCCAGCCCCTACAACCCTCCCTATCTCTGTAACCTCCTCCAGCTCCTACACAGCTCCCCATCTCTGTAACCTCCTCCAGCCCCTACACCCCTCCCTATTTTTGTAACCTCCTCCAGCCCCTACACAGCTCCCTATCTCTGTAACGTCCTCCAGCCCCTACACCCCTCCCTATCTCTGTAACCTCCTCCAGCCCCTACACAGCTCCCTATCTCTGTAACCTCCTCCAGCCCCTACACCCCTCCCGATCTGTAACCTCCTCCAGCACCTACAACCCTCCCTATCTCTGTAACCTCCACCAGCCCCTACACCCCTCCCTATCTCTGTAACCACCTCCAGCCCCTACGACCCCACCTATCTCTGTAACCTCCTCCAGCCCCTACAACCCTCCCTATCTCTGTAACCTCCTCCAGTCCCTACACACCTCCCTATCTCTGTAACCTCCTCCAGCCTCTACAACCCTCCCTATCTCTGTAACCTCCTCCAGCCCCTACAACACTCCCTATCTCTGTAACCTCCTCCAGATCCCTACACCCCTCCCAATCTCTGTCACCTCCTCCAGCCCCTACACCCTTCCCTATCTCTGTAAACTCCTCCAGCCCCTACACCCCACCTTATCTCTGTAACCTGCTCCAGCCCCTACAACCCTCCCTATCTCTGTAACCTCCTCCAACTCCTACACCCCTCCCTATCTCTGTAACCTCCTCCAGTCCCCTTCACCCCTCCCTATCTCTGTAACCCCTCCAGCCCCTACACCCTACCCCTATCTCTGTCACCTTCTCCAGTCCCTACACCCCTCCCTATCTCTGTAACCTCCTCCATTCCCTACAACCTTCCCTATCTCTGTAACCTCCTCAGGCCCCTACACCCCTCCCTATCTCTGTCACCTCCTCCAGCCCCTACACCCCTCCCTATCTCTGTAACCTCCTCCAGCCCCTACACCCCTCCCTATGTCTATAACCTCCTCCAGTCCCTGCACCCCTCCCTATCTCTGTAAACTCCTCCATTCCCTACAACCCTCCCTTCTCTGTCACCTCCTCCAGCCCATTCACCCCTCCCTATCTCTATAACCTCCTCCAGCCCCTTCAACCTCCCCACCTCTGTAACCTCCTCCATTCCCTACAACTCTCCCTATCTCTGTCACCTCCTCCAGTCCCCTACACCCCTCCCTATCTCTGTAACCTCCTCCAGCACCTACACCCCTCCCTATCTCTGTAACCTCCTCCAGTCCCTACACCCCTCCCTATCTCTGTAACCTCCTCCAGTCCCTACACACCTCCCTATCTCTGTAACCTCCTCCAGCCCCTACACCCCTGCCTATCTCTGTAACTTCCTCCAGCCCCTACAACCCTCCCTATCTCTGTAACCTCCTCCAGCCCCTACAACCCTCCCTATCTCTGTAACCTCCTCCAGCACCTACACCCCTCCCTATCTCTGTAACCTCTTCCAGTCCCTACACTTCTCCCTATCTCTGTAACCTCCTCCAGTCCCTACAACCCTCCCTATTTTAGTAACCTCCTCCAGCCCCCTACACCCCTCCCTATCTCTGTAACCTCCTCCAGTCCCTACACCCCTCCCTATCTCTGTAACCTCCTCCAGCCCATACAACCCTCCCTATCTCTGTAGCCTCCTCCAGCCCCTGCACAGCTCCCTATCTCTGTAACCTCCTCCAGTCCCTACACCCCTCCCTATCTCTGTAACCTCCACCAGCCCCTACAACCCTTCCTATCTCTATAACCTCCACCAGCCCCTACAACCCTTCCTATCTCTGTAACCTCCTCCAGCCCCTACAACCCTACCTATCTCTGTAACCTCCTCCAGCCCCTACACAGCTCCCTATCTCTGTAACCTCCTCCAGCAACTACAACCCTCCCTATCTCTGTAACCTCCTCCAGCCCCTACACCCCTCCCTATCTCTGTAACCTCCTCCAGTCTCTACATCCCTCCCTATCTCTGTAACCTCCTCCAGCCCTACAACCCTCCCTATCTCTGTAACCTCCTCCAGCCCCTACACCCTTCCTGTCTCTGTAACCTCCTCCAGCCCCTACACCCTTCCTATCTCTGTAACCTCCTCCAGCCCCTACACCCTTCCTGTCTCTGTAACCTCCTCCAGTCCCCTACACCCCTCCCTATCTCTGTAACCTCCTCCAGCCACTACAACCCTCCCTATCTCTGTAACCTCCTCCAGCCCCTACACCCCTCCCTATCTCTGTAACCTCCTCCAGCCCCTACAACCCTCCCTATCTCTGTAACCTCCACCAGCCCCTACAACCCTCCCTATCTCTGTAACCTCCACCAGCCCCTACACCCCTCCCTATCTCTGTAACCTCCTCCAGCCCATACAACCCTCCCTATCTCTGTAGCCTCCTCCAGCCCCTGCACAGCTCCCTATCTCTGTAACCTCCTCCAGCCCCTACACCCCTCCCTATCTCTGTAACCTCCTCCAGCCCCTACAGAGCTCCCTATCTCTGTAACCTCCTCCAGCCCCTTTTCAGCTCCCTATCTCTGTAACCTCCTCCAGCCCCTACACCCCTCCCTATCTCTGTAACCTCCTCCAGCACCTACAACCCTCCCTATCTCTGTTATCTCCTCCAGTCTCTACATCCCTCCCTATCTCTGTAACCTCCTCCAGCCCCTACGACCCCACCTATCTCTGTAACCACCTCCAGCCCCTACACCCCTCCCTATCTCTGTAACCTCCTCCAGCCTCTACAACCCTCCTTATCTCTGTAACCTCCTCCAGATCCCTACACCCCTCCTTATCTCTGTGACCTCCTCCCGCCCCTACGACCCCACCTATCTCTGTAACCTCCTCCAGCCCCTACGACCCTCCCTATCTCTGTAACCTCCTCCAGCCCCTACGACCCCACCTATTTCTGTAACCTCCTCCAGCACCTACACCCCTCCCTATCTCTGTAACCTCCTCCAGCCCCACACCCCTCCCCATCTCTGTAACCTCTTCCAGTCCCCTACAACCCTCCCTATCTCTGTAACCTCCTCCAGCCCCTACACCCCTCCCTATCTCTGTAACCTCCTCCAGCCCTACAACCCTCCCTATCTCTGTAACCTCCTCCAGCCCCTACACCCTTCCTGTCTCTGTAACCTCCTCCAGCCCCTACACCCATCCCTATCCCTGTAACCTCCTCCAGTCCCCTTCACCCCTCCCTATCTCTGTAACCTCCTCCAGCCCTTACAACCCTCCCTATCTCTGTAACCTCCTCCAGCCCCTACAACCCTCCCTATCTCTGTAGCCTCCTCCAGCTCCTACACAGCTCCCTATCTCTGTAACGTCCTCCAGCCCCTACACCCCTCCCTATCTCTGTAACCTCCTCCAGCCCCTACACAGCTCCCTATCTCTGTAACCTCCTCCAGCCCCTACACCCCTCCCTATCTGTAACCTCCTCCAGCACCTACAACCCTCCCTATCTCTGTAACCTCCTCCAGCCCCTACACCCCTCCCTATCTCTGTAACCTCCTCCAGCCCCTACGACCCCACCTATCTCTGTAACCTCCTCCAGTCCCTACACACCTCCCTATCTCTGTAACCTCCTCCAGCCTCTACAACCCTCCCTATCTCTGTAACCTCCTCCAGCCCCTACAACACTCCCTATCTCTGTAACCTCCTCCAGATCCCTACACCCCTCCCTATCTCTGTGACCTCCTCCAGCCCCTACACCCTTCCCTATCTCTGTAACCTCCACCAGCCCCTACACCCCTCCCTATCTCTGTAAACTCCTCCAGCCCCTACACCCCACCTTATCTCTGTAACCTGCTCCAGCCCCTACAACCCTCCCTATCTCTGTCACCTCCTCCAGTCCCTACACCCCTCCCTATCTCTGTAACCTCCTCCATTCCCTACAACCTTCCCTATCTCTGTAACCTCCTCAGGCCCCTACACCCCTCCCTATCTCTGTCACCTCCTCCAGCCCCTACACCCCTCCCTATGTCTATAACCTCCTCCAGTCCCTGCACCCCTCCCTATCTCTGTAAACTCCTCCATTCCCTACAACCCTCCCTTCTCTGTCACCTCCTCCAGCCCATTCACCCCTCCCTATCTCTATAACCTTCTCCAGCCCCTTCAACCTCCCCACCTCTGTAACCTCCTCCAGTCCCTACACCTCTCCCTATCTCTGTAACCTCCTCCAGTCCCTACAACCCTCCCTATTTCTGTAACCTCCTCCAGCCCCCTACACCCCTCCCTATCTCTGTAACCTCCTCCAGTCCCTACACCCCTCCCTATCTCTGTAACCTCCTCCAGTCCCTACACACCTCCCTATCTCTGTAACCTCCTCCAGCCCCTACACCCCTGCCTATCTCTGTAACTTCCTCCAGCCCCTACAACCCTCCCTATCTCTGTAACCTCCTCCAGCACCTACAGCCCTCCCTATCTCTGTCACCTCCTCCAGCCCCTACAACCCTCCCTATCTCTATCACCTCCTCCAGTCCTCTACACCCCTCCCTATCTATGTAACCTCCTCCAGCCCCTACACCCCTCCCTATCTCTGGAACCTCCTCCAGTCCCTACTCCCCTCCCTCTCTCTGTAACCTTCTCCAGTCCCTACACCCCTCCCTATCTCTGTAACCTCCTCCATCCCCTACACCCCTCCCTATCTCTGTAACCTCTTCCAGTCCCTACACTTCTCCCTATCTCTGTAACCTCCTCCAGTCCCTACAACCCTCCCTATTTCTGTAACCTCCTCCAGCCCCCTACACCCCTCCCTATCTCTGTAACCTCCTCCAGTCCCTACACCCCTCCCTATCTCTGTAACCTCCTCCAGTCCCTACAACCCTCCCTATTTCTGTAAGCTCCTCCAGCCCCTACACCCCTCCCTATCTCTGTAACCTCCTCCAGTCCCTACACCCCTCCCTATCTCTGTAACCTCCTCCAGTCCCTACACCCCTCCCTATCTCTGTAAGCTCCTCCAGCCCCTACAACCCTCCCTATCTCTGTAACCTCCTCCAGTCCCTACATCCCTCCCTATCTCTGTAACCTCCTCCAGTCCCTACACCCCTCCCTATCTCTGTAACCTCCTCCAGTCCCTACACACCTCCCTATCTCTGTAACTTCCTCCAGCCCCTACCACCCTCCCTATCTCTGTAACCTCCTCCAGCCCCTACAACCCTCCCTATTTCTGTAATCTCCTCCAGTCCCTACAACCCTCCCTATCTCTGTAACCTCCTCCAGTTCCTACAGCCCTCCCTATCTCTGTAACCTCTTCCAGTCCCTACAACCCTCCCTATCTCTGTATCCTCCTCCAGCCCCTACACCCTCCCTATGTGTGTAACCTCCTCCAGCCCCTTCAACCCTCCCTATCTCTATAACCTCCTCCAGCCCTCCTACACCCCTCCCTATCTCTGTAACCTCCTCCAGCCCCCTACGACCCTCCGAGATATCTGTGCTCCTCCAATTCCAGCCTCTCTCCCATCCTCCCTCCCTGATTCCCATCGCTCCACCATCGGCGGCCGTGCCTTCACTTGGCTGGGGGGCCCCGAGCTCTGGAATTCCCTCCCTAAACCTCTCCGTCACTCTCTCTCTCTCTCTCTCTTTC